>NW_028123036.1:0-208000 GCF_965194805.1 Balaenoptera borealis | reverse complement strand
TCTCATGGAATGGAACAATTAATATTGTTAAAATATCCATGCTACCCAAAGCAGTGGACACAGTGAATGCAATCCCTCCCAAAATTCCATGGTATTTTCCCCCCAAATAGAGCAAATCCTCCTAATATCTGTGGGGAACCACAAAGGACCCCAAATAGCCAAAGAAACCCTGAAAAAAGAGAACGGGCTGGAGGCATCTCCCTCCCTGACGTCACACTCTGCTGAGAAGCTACAGGCACCAAAACAGTGTGGAACTGGCTCAAAACGGGCACAGGGACCAGAGGAACAGGACAGAGAGACCAGAATTCAACCCACACGGACGGGGTCGGTGAATTTATGACACAGGGACCAAGGACACACCAAGGAGCACGACACTCCCCACGATAAATGGTGCTGGGAAAACTGGACGCCCCATAACTCACGCTGGCTACCCTGCACACAAACCTGACCAAACACCCAGCTTTCCACGCCAAGCCCTCCCTCGCTCACACGAAGACGGACCCCCTCAACGGTCAGTCGCCCACAGGAAGCTTCTCCCCACTTTTCCTCACCGTCTCTTCACCTTTTCCTCAGGCATCACCTGGGTCCTCAGGAACCCTAGTTCCCTAGTCAGCGTGGACGCAGCCCCACTTTGTCCTGAAGCCGAAACCGAAGTGAGTCCTAAGGAGACGGAGACCGAGCTCCTCTCAGCAGAGACGCTGAGCCGGGCGTCCTACCCGAAGGCCCCCGCCCCCGCCCCCGCCCCCGCGCCTGAGGCGGCTCAACTCCTCTCAGCTGCCCTCACAATCGAGTTCCATGGAACGAGCATGCGCTGTGGCTCAGAGAGGCGAACTCGGCGCCACCCTGTGGTCAGTGCAGGAAGTGCAGGCCGCGCCTCCCTCACAGGTCACTGGGGGCAGCGTGCCCTACTGACAGGACTGCTGAATCCATTCAACTGGAAATTCAAACTGAAATGGAGTCTCTATCCCAAAAGTTTTCTAAAAGTAGTTAAGGAACAATTAATTGGAAACCATTTGGAATGAAGGGAATGTAGATGCAAACTTTACAACTTATACCAAATTCACTCAAAGTTATTCAGAGGCAAATTTTATTTTAGTTTATAATTTATGTTTGGCTGCGTTGGGTCTTCGTTGCTGCATGTGGGCTTGCTCTAGTTGCGTCGAGCGGAGCTACTCTTCGTTGCGGTGCACGGGCTTCTCATTGCGTTGGCTTCTCTTGTGGGCGAGCACGGGCTCTAGGCGCGCAGGCTTCAGTAGTTGTGCCGTGCAGGCTTGGTTGCTCTGCGGCATGTGGGAGCTTCCCGGACCAGGGCTCGAGCCCGTGTCCCCTGCATTGGCAGGCGGACTCTTAACCACTGCGTCACCAGGGAAGTCCCCACAGACAAACTTTAAATACAAAACTATTCAAGGGGCTTCCCTGGTGGCGCAGTGGTTGAGAATCTGCCTGCTAATGCAGGGGACACGGGTTCGAGCCCTGGTCTGGGAAGATCCCACATGCCGCGGAGCAACTAGGCCCGTGAGCCACAACTCCTGAGCCTGCGCGTCTGGAGCCTGTGCTCCACAACAAGAGAGGCCGCGATAGTGAGAGGCCCGCGCACCGCGATGAAGAGGGGCCCCCGCTTGCCACAACTAGAGAAAGCCTTCGCACAGAAACGAAGACCCAACACAGCCAAAAATAAATTAATTAATTAATCAATTAAAAAGAAAAGCTGTCTCTCAAATTTAACTTCCAGAATATATTCAGGAAAAATGCATACGCCCTTTTTGGCCAACCAAAGAAGTGGCCAATGCAAATCAACACTACAAAGAGGTATCACTTCGAATCAGAAAAAAGGACCATCCTCACAAAGGGTAAAAACCAGATATGCAGGACAAGGAGAGGAGAAAAGGGAGCCTCGTTACGCTGAAGGGGGGAATGTAAATTGCCAACGGCCACTCTGGAGAAGTGTGCTGTGTTTCCTAAAACATCTAAAAAACAGAGCTACAAAGCATAGGGCGCTTCCACTCATGGGCCTATATGTTGGAAAATCCAAAAATCCACAGCACGCAGGCACCCCGTTTACTGCTGCTATGTTTACAACAGCCTCGACTTGGGTACAACTTCATAGTCCTTGGAAGGAAAAAATGGTGAAAGAAAATTTGATACTTAAGCACAACGGAATATTACTCAGCCCTGAAATCAATGAAATGAGGCCAGTTGCAGCGACTCAGGGGGACTTATGTATGGTCATTGAGAGTGAAATAAGTTAGACAGCAAGAGAAACTTATCATAAGATATCACTTATAAAGGGAATCTAAAAATCGCCAACCGTGAACTGAATTACAAACAGAACACCGTCACACATTTACAAAACACACTTATGGCTGCTTAAGGGGAAAAGTGTGGTGCGTTGATGCATAAACCAGGAGGTTGAAATTGGCACAGATACCGTTCCATACGCCAATAATGTAATCGCCAAGACATACTCATTGTTCAAGGAACTGGACTCAGCACACTCTATTCACAGAAAAAACATATATCTGACTACTAGAAACTAGAAAAGAATTTATTGATGTCTCTCTGTAAGTGACTCAAGTGGATGTACAGCACCAAGAAACACAACATTGCAAATCAGCTACACCCCATTATAAAAATTAATTATAAAAAGAGAAAGACAGTGAGAGAGAGAGAGGAATTCTTACAAAATTCAATCAGGGGCTGTGAGGCAACTGGACTGACCACATCTACACTCACAGCTGAATGGGACGTAAGGCTGGACACCCTAACCCTAAACCCTAACCCTAACCCAACCCTAACCCTACCTTAACCCTAACCCTAACCCAACACTAACCCTAACCCTAAACCCTAACCCTAACCCCTAACCCTAACCCAACCCTAAGCATAACCCTAACCCTAACCCCTAGCCGTAGCCCTAGCCCTAACCCTGACCCTAACCCCTAACCCTTAACCCCAACCCTAACCAAGTTCACAAGTAAACTTCTCGCCCACCTGGAGAGAGTGATTTAATTTGAAAGAGTAAAGACACAATCAGCTCAGTAATTGGCCACGGGGGCTGGAGGGGCCAAGGCTAACCTGAGCTGGAGGAACGTGGGTGCCTGCCTGGATGCTCAGAGGCCAAGGGCTGTCCTGAGACCTGCTTGGACACCCGTGCAGATGGAACAAACGATCCGCCCAGTCCCAAGAGGGCCCCACCAGCCCTCACGAATGCAACACCAGACTTCCCTGGTGGCGCAGTGGTTAAGAATCCACCTGCCAATGCAGGGGACACGGGTTTGAGCCCTGGTCCGGGAAGATCCCACATGCTGTGGAGCAACTAAGCCCGTGCACCACAACTACTGAGCCTGCGCTCTAGAACCCGCGAGCCCCAACTGCTGAAGCCCACGCGCTTAGAGCCTGTGCCCTGCAACAAGAGAAGCCACCGCAATGAGAAGCCCCCACTCGCCGCAACTAGAGAAAGCCTCCGGGCAGCAATGCAGACCCAACACAGCCCAAAATTAATTAATTAATTAATTAAGAAAAAAAAAAAAGGCAGCACCTGGGGGCTGGCAGACTGAGGCACCAAGTCTTACATCACGTCTACTTAGTATCCTGCATGTCAGGGCCATGCTGGACCTGGGGCTGCCCAGACAGAGTGGGGCCTGCATCACCCTTCCCAGGAGGGAGGGTGGAGGGAAACCCTGCATGACCTCTGAGGCCCTAAGAACCCTTGACTAAGGCTGAGCTCAATTTGAAACAGTGGGTGACCAGAGCAGACATTTCATTCATCTATCAATGAGAATCCAGCACTGGAGGAGCAGAAAACAATGGCCTCGCTCAACCTTGACGCTAATCCTGACATGGACCCTAACCCTAAACTCTGATCCTGACCCTAAGCCCTGACCTAACCTTAGCCTAACCCGTACCCTAAACCTGTACCTTACCCTAACCCATGCTCTACCCGTATCCTACCTGTACCCCAATTCTAACCCATACCCTAACACCCACTCTAACACAGAACCCTAACACCCTGAGACCAAAACCATAAACCTTAACCAATAAGCAAAACCATAACCATAACCAAACCATAAAATACATTCATTAACCATACCCATAAATAACTCATTAACCATAAAACTTAAACCATAACAGCAACCATAAACCGTACACAGCCCCAACCCTCACACCAGCCCCAGCCCTAATGCTAACCCTCCAAACCACTTCCACCAAGCCAAGTCTAATCAGATTATACAAATACATCTTGAAAAAGAAAACTGGGGAATACTCTGGTGGCCCAGTGGTTAGGACTCTGTGCTTTCACTGCCAAGGGCTCGGGTTCGATCCCTGACTGGGGAACTAAGATCCCACAAGCCATGGGATGTGGCCAAAGTAAATAAATAATTAAAATGAAATAAAACCACTATTTTAAAAAAGATTTTAAAAATAAAGGAAAAAAACAAGAAAACTACCCCAGTACAACTTATAAATATGAATGTAAAAATCTATCACACAATAACAGCAACATGAAACCAACAGAACTTTAAATGGATAATGCCATAAGCCAAGTATCTCTACACCAGGAATTTCAGGTTGCTCAACATATGAAAAGTAAGCAATGTATTCAACCACAATAACGGTGTGAAGTAAAAACACATAATCATATCAATTAATGCAAAAAATCTACAATGAAAGTCCAGTGTTATTTCATGAAAAACACTCAAGAAAGCAGGAGTAAAAGGAAAGTTGTTCAATATGGAAAAGAGTAGTACAAAAAGCCACAGCAAACATCATGCTCAACGTTAAAGACTGAAAGATTTACTCCTGAAATCAGGAACAGGGCCAGGAAGCTGGCCTTCATCACCGTTACTCAATAGTGTACTGGAAGTTCTACCCAGAATCTTGAGGAAAGAAATAAAAGGCATCCATGGGTGAATGGAAAAATTAAAACCGGGTCTCTTCACAGAACATAGGTCACATCATCTTATATATAAAACTACCTATAATCAGCAAAGAAATTATTTGAGCTAATCAACTAATTAATAAGCAAAGTTACAGAACAAAATATCAATTCATGAAAATCTATTTTATATGCATACGCTGGCAAAAAATAATCTGAAAAAGAATTTATGAGAACAATTCCAGTTTTAATAATGTCAACATCAATATTTAGGAGTATATCTAATCAAGGTACAAGACTTGTTTTTATGTATGTAAAGTTGTATGTTTGAAATTACTGGAAAGTCAATTACTTTTCAAAACATCATGTATGTCAACAGCATGCCAGAAAAGCAGAGAAAACATCAAACTTCCATATAGAAGCCAAGCCTTACCCAGATCCAGTTCACCCAAAGTCCACATGTCATTTAGAGGCACTGTGGGAAGGTTATATTAGGAGCCGCTGTCCTCCGTGTTGTGGACGACCTGGATATGGTAGAAACAGTGGGATTTTTGAATTCCAATTTTCCACTTCATTCCACAAAAAAACTATTAGAACTAATAAATCAATTCAGTAAAGTTGCAAAATCAATACACAGAAATCAGTTGCCTTTCTAGACACTAATAACGAACCATCAGAAAGAGAAAGAAAGCAACCCTATTTACAACTGCATCAAAAAGAACAAAATACCTGGGAATAAAGTCAGCCAAGGAGGTGAAAGACCTGCACACTGAAAACTTTAAGACATTGATGAAGACATTGCAAAACACACCAAGAAATGGAAAGATATCCTGTTCTCATGGAATGGAACAATTAATATTGTTAAAATATCCATGCTACCCAAAGCAGTGGACACAGTGAATGCAATCCCTCCCAAAATTCCATGGTATTTTCCCCCAAAATAGAGCAAATCCTCCTAATATCTGTGGGGAACCACAAAGGACCCCAAATAGCCAAAGAAACCCTGAAAAAAGAGAACGGGCTGGAGGCATCTCCCTCCCTGACGTCACACTCTGCTGAGAAGCTACAGGCACCAAAACAGTGTGGAACTGGCTCAAAACGGGCACAGGGACCAGAGGAACAGGACAGAGAGACCAGAATTCAACCCACATGGACGGGGTCGGTGAATTTATGACACAGGGACCAAGGACACACCAAGGAGCACGACACTCCCCACGATAAATGGTGCTGGGAAAACTGGACGCCCCATAACTCACGCTGGCTACCCTGCACACAAACCTGACCAAACACCCAGCTTTCCACGCCAAGCCCTCCCTCGCTCACACGAAGACGGACCCCCTCAACGGTCAGTCGCCCACAGGAAGCTTCTCCCCACTTTTCCTCACCGTCTCTTCACCTTTTCCTCAGGCATCACCTGGGTCCTCAGGAACCCTAGTTCCCTAGTCAGCGTGGACGCAGCCCCACTTTGTCCTGAAGCCGAAACCGAAGTGAGTCCTAAGGAGACGGAGACCGAGCTCCTCTCAGCAGAGACGCTGAGCCGGGCGTCCTACCCGAAGGCCCCCGCCCCCGCCCCCGCCCCCGCGCCTGAGGCGGCTCAACTCCTCTCAGCTGCCCTCACAATCGAGTTCCATGGAACGAGCATGCGCTGTGGCTCAGAGAGGCGAACTCGGCGCCACCCTGTGGTCAGTGCAGGAAGTGCAGGCCGCGCCTCCCTCACAGGTCACTGGGGGCAGCGTGCCCTACTGACAGGACTGCTGAATCCATTCAACTGGAAATTCAAACTGAAATGGAGTCTCTATCCCAAAAGTTTTCTAAAAGTAGTTAAGGAACAATTAATTGGAAACCATTTGGAATGAAGGGAATGTAGATGCAAACTTTACAACTTATACCAAATTCACTCAAAGTTATTCAGAGGCAAATTTTATTTTAGTTTATAATTTATGTTTGGCTGCGTTGGGTCTTCGTTGCTGCATGTGGGCTTGCTCTAGTTGCGTCGAGCGGAGCTACTCTTCGTTGCGGTGCACGGGCTTCTCATTGCGTTGGCTTCTCTTGTGGGCGAGCACGGGCTCTAGGCGCGCAGGCTTCAGTAGTTGTGCCGTGCAGGCTTGGTTGCTCTGCGGCATGTGGGAGCTTCCCGGACCAGGGCTCGAGCCCGTGTCCCCTGCATTGGCAGGCGGACTCTTAACCACTGCGTCACCAGGGAAGTCCCCACAGACAAACTTTAAATACAAAACTATTCAAGGGGCTTCCCTGGTGGCGCAGTGGTTGAGAATCTGCCTGCTAATGCAGGGGACACGGGTTCGAGCCCTGGTCTGGGAAGATCCCACATGCCGCGGAGCAACTAGGCCCATGAGCCACAACTCCTGAGCCTGCGCGTCTGGAGCCTGTGCTCCGCAACAAGAGAGGCCGCGATAGTGAGAGGCCCGCGCACCGCGATGAAGAGGGGCCCCCGCTTGCCACAACTAGAGAAAGCCTTCGCACAGAAACGAAGACCCAACACAGCCAAAAATAAATTAATTAATTAATCAATTAAAAAGAAAAGCTGTCTCTCAAATTTAACTTCCAGAATATATTCAGGAAAAATGCATACGCCCTTTTTGGCCAACCAAAGAAGTGGCCAATGCAAATCAACACTACAAAGAGGTATCACTTCGAATCAGAAAAAAGGACCATCCTCACAAAGGGTAAAAACCAGATATGCAGGACAAGGAGAGGAGAAAAGGGAGCCTCGTTACGCTGAAGGGGGGAATGTAAATTGCCAACGGCCACTCTGGAGAAGTGTGCTGTGTTTCCTAAAACATCTAAAAAACAGAGCTACAAAGCATAGGGCGCTTCCACTCATGGGCCTATATGTTGGAAAATCCAAAAATCCACAGCACGCAGGCACCCCGTTTACTGCTGCTATGTTTACAACAGCCTCGACTTGGGTACAACTTCATAGTCCTTGGAAGGAAAAAATGGTGAAAGAAAATTTGATACTTAAGCACAACGGAATATTACTCAGCGCTGAAATCAATGAAATGAGGCCAGTTGCAGCGACTCAGGGGGACTTATGTATGGTCATTGAGAGTGAAATAAGTTAGACAGCAAGAGAAACTTATCATAAGATATCACTTATAAAGGGAATCTAAAAATCGCCAACCGTGAACTGAATTACAAACAGAACACCGTCACACATTTACAAAACACACTTATGGCTGCTTAAGGGGAAAAGTGTGGTGCGTTGATGCATAAACCAGGAGGTTGAAATTGGCACAGATACCGTTCCATACGCCAATAATGTAATCGCCAAGACATACTCATTGTTCAAGGAACTGGACTCAGCACACTCTATTCACAGAAAAAACATATATCTGACTACTAGAAACTAGAAAAGAATTTATTGATGTCTCTCTGTAAGTGACTCAAGTGGATGTACAGCACCAAGAAACACAACATTGCAAATCAGCTACACCCCATTATAAAAATTAATTATAAAAAGAGAAAGACAGTGAGAGAGAGAGAGGAATTCTTACAAAATTCAATCAGGGGCTGTGAGGCAACTGGACTGACCACATCTACACTCACAGCTGAATGGGACGTAAGGCTGGACACCCTAACCCTAAACCCTAACCCTAACCCAACCCTAACCCTACCTTAACCCTAACCCTAACCCAACACTAACCCTAACCCTAAACCCTAACCCTAACCCCTAACCCTAACCCAACCCTAAGCATAACCCTAACCCTAACCCCTAGCCGTAGCCCTAGCCCTAACCCTGACCCTAACCCCTAACCCTTAACCCCAACCCTAACCAAGTTCACAAGTAAACTTCTCGCCCACCTGGAGAGAGTGATTTAATTTGAAAGAGTAAAGACACAATCAGCTCAGTAATTGGCCACGGGGGCTGGAGGGGCCAAGGCTAACCTGAGCTGGAGGAACGTGGGTGCCTGCCTGGATGCTCAGAGGCCAAGGGCTGTCCTGAGACCTGCTTGGACACCCGTGCAGATGGAACAAACGATCCGCCCAGTCCCAAGAGGGCCCCACCAGCCCTCACGAACGCAACACCAGACTTCCCTGGTGGCGCAGTGGTTAAGAATCCACCTGCCAATGCAGGGGACACGGGTTTGAGCCCTGGTCCGGGAAGATCCCACATGCTGTGGAGCAACTAAGCCCGTGCACCACAACTACTGAGCCTGCGCTCTAGAACCCGCGAGCCCCAACTGCTGAAGCCCACGCGCTTAGAGCCTGTGCCCTGCAACAAGAGAAGCCACCGCAATGAGAAGCCCCCACTCGCCGCAACTAGAGAAAGCCTCCGGGCAGCAATGCAGACCCAACACAGCCCAAAATTAATTAATTAATTAATTAAGAAAAAAAAAAAGGCAGCACCTGGGGGCTGGCAGACTGAGGCACCAAGTCTTACATCACGTCTACTTAGTATCCTGCATGTCAGGGCCATGCTGGACCTGGGGCTGCCCAGACAGAGTGGGGCCTGCATCACCCTTCCCAGGAGGGAGGGTGGAGGGAAACCCTGCATGACCTCTGAGGCCCTAAGAACCCTTGACTAAGGCTGAGCTCAATTTGAAACAGTGGGTGACCAGAGCAGACATTTCATTCATCTATCAATGAGAATCCAGCACTGGAGGAGCAGAAAACAATGGCCTCGCTCAACCTTGACGCTAATCCTGACATGGACCCTAACCCTAAACTCTGATCCTGACCCTAAGCCCTGACCTAACCTTAGCCTAACCCGTACCCTAAACCTGTACCTTACCCTAACCCATGCTCTACCCGTATCCTACCTGTACCCCAATTCTAACCCATACCCTAACACCCACTCTAACACAGAACCCTAACACCCTGAGACCAAAACCATAAACCTTAACCAATAAGCAAAACCATAACCATAACCAAACCATAAAATACATTCATTAACCATACCCATAAATAACTCATTAACCATCAAACTTAAACCATAACAGCAACCATAAACCATACACAGCCCCAACCCTCACACCAGCCCCAGCCCTAATGCTAACCCTCCAAACCACTTACACCAAGCCAAGTCTAATCAGATTACACAAATACATCTTGAAAAAGAAAACTGGGGAATTCTCTGGTGGCCCAGTGGTTAGGACTCTGTGCTTTCACTGCCAAGGGCTCGGGTTCGATCCCTGACTGGGGAACTAAGATCCCACAAGCCATGGGATGTGGCCAAAGTAAATAAATAATTAAAATGAAATAAAACCACTATTTTAAAAAAGATTTTAAAAATAAAGGAAAAAAACAAGAAAACTACCCCAGTACAACTTATAAATATGAATGTAAAAATCTATCACACAATAATAGCAACATGAAACCAACAGAACTTTAAATGGATAATGCCATAAGCCAAGTATCTCTACACCAGGAATTTCAGGTTGCTCAACATATGAAAAGTAAGCAATGTATTCAACCACAATAATGGTGTGAAGTAAAAACACATAATCATATCAATTAATGCAAAAAATCTACAATGAAAATCCAGTGTTATTTCATGACAAACACTCAAGAAAGCAGGAATAAAAGGAAAGTTGTTCAATATGGAAAAGAGTAGTACAAAAAGCCACAGCAAACATCATGCTCAACGTTAAAGACTGAAAGATTTACTCCTGAAATCAGGAACAGGGCCAGGAAGCTGGCCTTCATCACCGTTACTCAATAGTGTACTGGAAGTTCTACCCAGAATCTTGAGGAAAGAAATAAAAGGCATCCATGGGTGAATGGAAAAATTAAAACCAGGTCTCTTCACAGAACATAGGTCACATCATCTTATATATAAAACTACCTATAATCAGCAAAGAAATTATTTGAGCTAATCAACTAATTAATAAGCAAAGTTACAGAACAAAATATCAATTCATGAAAATCTATCTTATATGCATACGCTGGCAAAAAATAATCTGAAAAAGAATTTATGAGAACAATTCCAGTTTTAATAATGTCAACATCAATATTTAGGAGTATATTTAATCAAGGTTCAAGACTTGTTTTTATGTATGTAAAGTTGTATGTTTGAAATTACTGGAAAGTCAATTACTTTTCAAAACATCATGTATGTCAACAGCATGCCAGAAAAGCAGAGAAAACATCAAACTTCCATATAGAAGCCAAGCCTTACCCAGATCCAGTTCACCCAAAGTCCACATGTCATTTAGAGGCACTGTGGGAAGGTTATATTAGGAGCCGCTGTCCACCGTGTTGTGGACGACCTGGATATGGTAGAAACAGTGGGATTTTTGAATTCCAATTTTCCACTTCATTCCACAAAAAAACTATTAGAACTAATAAATCAATTCAGTAAAGTTGCAAAATCAATACACAGAAATCAGTTGCCTTTCTAGACACTAATAACGAACCATCAGAAAGAGAAAGAAAGCAACCCTATTTACAACTGCATCAAAAAGAACAAAATACCTGGGAATAAAGTCAGCCAAGGAGGTGAAAGACCTGCACACTGAAAACTTTAAGACATTGATGAAGACATTGCAAAACACACCAAGAAATGGAAAGATATCCTGTTCTCATGGAATGGAACAATTAATATTGTTAAAATATCCATGCTACCCAAAGCAGTGGACACAGTGAATGCAATCCCTCCCAAAATTCCATGGTATTTTCCCCCCAAATAGAGCAAATCCTCCTAATATCTGTGGGGAACCACAAAGGACCCCAAATAGCCAAAGAAACCCTGAAAAAAGAGAACGGGCTGGAGGCATCTCCCTCCCTGACGTCACACTCTGCTGAGAAGCTACAGGCACCAAAACAGTGTGGAACTGGCTCAAAACGGGCACAGGGACCAGAGGAACAGGACAGAGAGACCAGAATTCAACCCACACGGACGGGGTCGGTGAATTTATGACACAGGGACCAAGGACACACCAAGGAGCACGACACTCCCCACGATAAATGGTGCTGGGAAAACTGGACGCCCCATAACTCACGCTGGCTACCCTGCACACAAACCTGACCAAACACCCAGCTTTCCACGCCAAGCCCTCCCTCGCTCACACGAAGACGGACCCCCTCAACGGTCAGTCGCCCACAGGAAGCTTCTCCCCACTTTTCCTCACCGTCTCTTCACCTTTTCCTCAGGCATCACCTGGGTCCTCAGGAACCCTAGTTCCCTAGTCAGCGTGGACGCAGCCCCACTTTGTCCTGAAGCCGAAACCCCAGCGAGTCCTAAGGAGACGGAGACCGAGCTCCTCTCAGCAGAGACGCTGAGCCGGGCGTCCTACCCGAAGGCCCCCGCCCCCGACCCCGCCCCCGCGCCTGAGGCGGCTCAACTCCTCTCAGCTGCCCTCACAATCGAGTTCCATGGAACGAGCATGCGCTGTGGCTCAGAGAGGCGAACTCGGCGCCACCCTGTGGTCAGTGCAGGAAGTGCAGGCCGCGCCTCCCTCACAGGTCACTGGGGGCAGCGTGCCCTACTGACAGGACTGCTGAATCCATTCAACTGGAAATTCAAACTGAAATGGAGTCTCTATCCCAAAAGTTTTCTAAAAGTAGTTAAGGAACAATTAATTGGAAACCATTTGGAATGAAGGGAATGTAGATGCAAACTTTACAACTTATACCAAATTCACTCAAAGTTATTCAGAGGCAAATTTTATTTTAGTTTATAATTTATGTTTGGCTGCGTTGGGTCTTCGTTGCTGCATGTGGGCTTGCTCTAGTTGCGTCGAGCGGAGCTACTCTTCGTTGCGGTGCACGGGCTTCTCATTGCGTTGGCTTCTCTTGTGGGCGAGCACGGGCTCTAGGCGCGCAGGCTTCAGTAGTTGTGCCGTGCAGGCTTGGTTGCTCTGCGGCATGTGGGAGCTTCCCGGACCAGGGCTCGAGCCCGTGTCCCCTGCATTGGCAGGCGGACTCTTAACCACTGCGTCACCAGGGAAGTCCCCACAGACAAACTTTAAATACAAAACTATTCAAGGGGCTTCCCTGGTGGCGCAGTGGTTGAGAATCTGCCTGCTAATGCAGGGGACACGGGTTCGAGCCCTGGTCTGGGAAGATCCCACATGCCGCGGAGCAACTAGGCCCGTGAGCCACAACTCCTGAGCCTGCGCGTCTGGAGCCTGTGCTCCGCAACAAGAGAGGCCGCGATAGTGAGAGGCCCGCGCACCGCGATGAAGAGGGGCCCCCGCTTGCCACAACTAGAGAAAGCCTTCGCACAGAAACGAAGACCCAACACAGCCAAAAATAAATTAATTAATTAATCAATTAAAAAGAAAAGCTGTCTCTCAAATTTAACTTCCAGAATATATTCAGGAAAAACGCATACGCCCTTTTTGGCCAACCAAAGAAGCGGCCAATGCAAATCAACACTACAAAGAGGTATCACTTCGAATCAGAAAAAAGGACCATCCTCACAAAGGGTAAAAACCAGATATGCAGGACAAGGAGAGGAGAAAAGGGAGCCTCGTTACGCTGAAGGGGGGAATGTAAATTGCCAACGGCCACTCTGGAGAAGTGTGCTGTGTTTCCTAAAACATCTAAAAAACAGAGCTACAAAGCATAGGGCGCTTCCACTCATGGGCCTTATATGTTGGAAAATCCAAAAATCCACAGCACGCAGGCACCCCGTTTACTGCTGCTATGTTTACAACAGCCTCGACTTGGGTACAACTTCATAGTCCTTGGAAGGAAAAAATGGTGAAAGAAAATTTGATACTTAAGCACAACGGAATATTACTCAGCCCTGAAATCAATGAAATGAGGCCAGTTGCAGCGACTCAGGGGGACTTATGTATGGTCATTGAGAGTGAAATAAGTTAGACAGCAAGAGAAACTTATCATAAGATATCACTTATAAAGGGAATCTAAAACTCGCCAACCGTGAACTGAATTACAAACAGAACACCGTCACACATTTACAAAACACACTTATGGCTGCTTAAGGGGAAAAGTGTGGTGCGTTGATGCATAAACCAGGAGGTTGAAATTGGCACAGATACCGTTCCATACGCCAATAATGTAATCGCCAAGACATACTCATTGTTCAAGGAACTGGACTCAGCACACTCTATTCACAGAAAAAACATATATCTGACTACTAGAAACTAGAAAAGAATTTACTGATGTCTCTCTGTAAGTGACTCAAGTGGATGTACAGCACCAAGAAACACAACATTGCAAATCAGCTACACCCCATTATAAAAATTAATTATAAAAAGAGAAAGACAGTGAGAGAGAGAGAGGAATTCTTACAAAATTCAATCAGGGGCTGTGAGGCAACTGGACTGACCACATCTACACTCACAGCTGAATGGGACGTAAGGCTGGACACCCTAACCCTAAACCCTAACCCTAACCCAACCCTAACCCTACCTTAACCCTAACCCTAACCCAACACTAACCCTAACCCTAAACCTAAACCCTAACCCTAACCCCTAACCCTAACCCAACCCTAAGCCTCACCCTAACCCCTAGCCCTAGCCCTAGCCCTAACCCTAACCCTGACCCTAACCCCTAACCCTTAACCCCTAACCCCTAACCAAGTTCACAAGTAAACTTCTCGCCCACCTGGAGAGAGTGATTTAATTTGAAAGAGTAAAGACCCAATCAGCTCAGTAATTGGCCACGGGGGCTGGAGGGGCCAAGGCTAACCTGAGCGGGAGGAACATGGGTGCCTGCCTGGACGCTCAGAGGCCAAGGGCTGTCCTGAGACCTGCTTGGACACCCGTGCAGATGGAACAAAGGATCCGCCCAGTCCCAAGAGGGCCCCACGGGCCCTCACGAACGCAACACCAGACTTCCCTGGTGGCGCAGTGGTTAAGAATTCACCTGCCAATGCAGGGGACACGGGTTTGAGCCCTGGTCCGGGAAGATCCCACATGCTGTGGAGCAACTAAGCCCGTGCACCACAACTACTGAGCCTGCGCTCTAGAACCCGCGAGCCCCGACTGCTGAAGCCCACGCGCTTAGAGCCTGTGCTCTGCAACAAGAGAAGCCACCGCAATGAGAAGCCCCCACTCGCCGCAACTAGAGAAAGCCTCCGGGCAGCAATGCAGACCCAACACAGCCCAAAATTAATTAATTAATTAATTAAGAAAAAAAAACGCAGCACCTGGGGGCTGGCAGACTGAGGCACCAAGTCTTACATCACGTCTACTTAGTATCCTGCATGTCAGGGCCATGCTGGACCTGGGGCTGCCCAGACAGAGTGGGGCCTGCATCACCCTTCCCAGGAGGGAGGGTGGAGGGAAACCCTGCATGACCTGAGGCCCTAAGAACCCTTGACTAAGGCTGAGCTCAATTTGAAACAGTGGGTGACCAGAGCAGACATTTCATTCATCTATCAATGAGAATCCAGCACTGGAGGAGCAGAAAACAATGGCCTCGCTCAACCTTGACGCTAATCCTGACATGGACCCTAACCCTAAACTCTGATCCTGACCCTAAGCCCTGACCTAACCTTAGCCTAACCCGTACCCTAAACCTGTACCTTACCCTAACCCATGCTCTACCCGTATCCTACCTGTACCAAAATTCTAACCCATACCCTAACACCCACTCTAACACAGAACCCTAACACCCTGAGACCAAAACCATAAACCTTAACCAATAAGCAAAACCATAACCATAACCAAACCATAAAATATAGTCATTAACCATACCCATAAATAACTCATTAACCATAAAACTTAAACCATAACAGCAACCATAAACCATACACAGCCCCAACCCTCACACCAGCCCCAGCCCTAATGCTAACCCTCCAAACCACTTACACCAAGCCAAGTCTAATCAGATTATACAACTACATCTTGAAAAAGAAAACTGGGGAATTCTCTGGTGGCCCAGTGGTTAGGACTCTGTGCTTTCACTGCCAAGGGCTCGGGTTCGATCCCTGACTGGGGAACTAAGATCCCACAAGCCATGGGACGTGGCCAAAATAAATAAATAATTAAAATGAAATAAAACCACTATTTTAAAAAAGATTTTAAAAATAAAGGAAAAAAACAAGAAAACTACCCCAGTACAACTTATAAATATGAATGTAAAAATCTATCACACAATAATAGCAACATGAAACCAACAGAACTTTAAATGGATAATGCCATAAGCAAGTATCTCTACACCAGGAATTTCAGGTTGCTCAACATATGAAAAGTAAGCAATGTATTCAACCACAATAATGGTGTGAAGTAAAAACACATAATCATATCAATTAATGCAAAACATCTACAATGAAAATCCAGTGTTATTTCATGAAAAACACTCAAGAAAGCAGGAATAAAAGGAAATTTGTTCAATATGGAAAAGAGTAGTACAAAAAGCCACAGCAAACATCATGCTCAACGTTAAAGACTGAAAGATTTACTCCTGAAATCATGAACAGGGCCAGGAAGCTGGCCTTCATCACCGTTACTCAATAGTGTACTGGAAGTTCTACCCAGAATCTTGAGGAAAGAAAGAAAAGGCATCCATGGGTGAATGGAAAAATTAAAACCGTGTCTCTTCACAGAACATAGGTCACATCATCTTATATATAAAACTACCTATAATCAGCAAAGAAATTATTTGAGCTAATCAACTAATTAATAAGCAAAGTTACAGAACAAAACATCAATTCATGAAAATCTATCTTATATGCATACGCTGGCAAAAAATAATCTGAAAAAGAATTTATGAGAACAATTCCAGTTTTAATAATGTCAACATCAATATTTAGGAGTATATCTAATCAAGGTACAAGACTTGTTTTTATGTATGTAAAGTTGTATGTTTGAAATTACTGGAAAGTCAATTACTTTTCAAAACATCATGTATGTCAACAGCATGCCAGAAAAGCAGAGAAAATATCAAACTTCCATATAGAAGCCAAGCCTTACCCAGATCCAGTTCACCCAAAGTCCACATGTCATTTAGAGGCACTGTGGGAAGGTTATATTAGGAGCCGCTGTCCTCCGTGTTGTGGACGACCTGGATATGGTAGAAACAGTGGGATTTTTGAATTCCAATTTTCCACTTCATTCCACAAAAAAACTATTAGAACTAATAAATCAATTCAGTAAAGTTGCAAAATCAATACACAGAAATCAGTTGCCTTTCTAGACACTAATAACGAACCATCAGAAAGAGAAAGAAAGCAACCCTATTTACAACTGCATCAAAAAGAACAAAATACCTGGGAATAAAGTCAGCCAAGGAGGTGAAAGACCTGCACACTGAAAACTTTAAGACATTGATGAAGACATTGCAAAACACACCAAGAAATGGAAAGATATCCTGTTCTCATGGAATGGAACAATTAATATTGTTAAAATATCCATGCTACCCAAAGCAGTGGACACAGTGAATGCAATCCCTCCCAAAATTCCATGGTATTTTCCCCCAAAATAGAGCAAATCCTCCTAATATCTGTGGGGAACCACAAAGGACCCCAAATAGCCAAAGAAACCCTGAAAAAAGAGAACGGGCTGGAGGCATCTCCCTCCCTGACGTCACACTCTGCTGAGAAGCTACAGGCACCAAAACAGTGTGGAACTGGCTCAAAACGGGCACAGGGACCAGAGGAACAGGACAGAGAGACCAGAATTCAACCCACACGGACGGGGTCGGTGAATTTATGACACAGGGACCAAGGACACACCAAGGAGCACGACACTCCCCACGATAAATGGTGCTGGGAAAACTGGACGCCCCATAACTCACGCTGGCTACCCCGCACACAAACCTGACCAAACACCCAGCTTTCCACGCCAAGCCCTCCCTCGCTCACACGAAGACGGACCCCCTCAACGGTCAGTCGCCCACAGGAAGCTTCTCCCCACTTTTCCTCACCGTCTCTTCACCTTTTCCTCAGGCATCACCTGGGTCCTCAGGAACCCTAGTTCCCTAGTCAGCGTGGACGCAGCCCCACTTTGTCCTGAAGCCGAAACCGAAGTGAGTCCTAAGGAGACGGAGACCGAGCTCCTCTCAGCAGAGACGCTGAGCCGGGCGTCCTACCCGAAGGCCCCCGCCCCCGCCCCCGCCCCCGCGCCTGAGGCGGCTCAACTCCTCTCAGCTGCCCTCACAATCGAGTTCCATGGAACGAGCATGCGCTGTGGCTCAGAGAGGCGAACTCGGCGCCACCCTGTGGTCAGTGCAGGAAGTGCAGGCCGCGCCTCCCTCACAGGTCACTGGGGGCAGCGTGCCCTACTGACAGGACTGCTGAATCCATTCAACTGGAAATTCAAACTGAAATGGAGTCTCTATCCCAAAAGTTTTCTAAAAGTAGTTAAGGAACAATTAATTGGAAACCATTTGGAATGAAGGGAATGTAGATGCAAACTTTACAACTTATACCAAATTCACTCAAAGTTATTCAGAGGCAAATTTTATTTTAGTTTATAATTTATGTTTGGCTGCGTTGGGTCTTCGTTGCTGCATGTGGGCTTGCTCTAGTTGCGTCGAGCGGGGCTACTCTTCGTTGCGGTGCACGGGCTTCTCATTGCGGTGGCTTCTCTTGTGGGCGAGCACGGGCTCTAGGCGCGCAGGCTTCAGTAGTTGTGCCGCGCAGGCTTGGTTGCTCTGCGGCATGTGGGATCTTCCCGGACCAGGGCTCGAGCCCGTGTCCCCTGCATTGGCAGGCGGACTCTTAACCACTGCGTCACCAGGGAAGTCCCCACAGACAAACTTTAAATACAAAACTATTCAAGGGGCTTCCCTGGTGGCGCAGTGGTTGAGAATCTGCCTGCTAATGCAGGGGACACGGGTTCGAGCCCTGGTCTGGGAAGATCCCACATGCCGCGGAGCAACTAGGCCCGTGAGCCACAACTCCTGAGCCTGCGCGTCTGGAGCCTGTGCTCCGCAACAAGAGAGGCCGCGATAGTGAGAGGCCCGCGCACCGCGATGAAGAGGGGCCCCCGCTTGCCACAACTAGAGAAAGCCTTCGCACAGAAACGAAGACCCAACACAGCCAAAAATAAATTAATTAATTAATCAATTAAGAAGAAAAGCTGTCTCTCAAATTTAACTTCCAGAATATATTCTGGAAAAACGCATACGCCCTTTTTGGCCAACCAAAGAAGCGGCCAATGCAAATCAACACTACAAAGAGGTATCACTTCGAATCAGAAAAAAGGACCATCCTCACAAAGGGTAAAAACCAGATATGCAGGACAAGGAGAGGAGAAAAGGGAGCCTCGTTACGCTGAAGGGGGGAATGTAAATTGCCAACGGCCACTCTGGAGAAGTGTGCTGTGTTTCCTAAAACATCTAAAAAACAGAGCTACAAAGCATAGGGCACTTCCACTCATGGGCCTATATGTTGGAAAATCCAAAAATCCACAGGACGCAGGCACCCCGTTTACTGCTGCTATGTTTACAACAGCCTCGACTTGGGTACAACTTCATAGTCCTTGGAAGGAAAAAATGGTGAAAGAAAATTTGATACTTAAGCACAACGGAATATTACTCAGCCCTGAAATCAATGAAATGAGGCCAGTTGCAGCGACTCAGGGGGACTTATGTATGGTCATTGAGAGTGAAATAAGTTAGACAGCAAGAGAAACTTATCATAAGATATCACTTATAAAGGGAATCTAAAAATCGCCAACCGTGAACTGAATTACAAACAGAACACCATCACACATTTACAAAACACACTTATGGCTGCTTAAGGGGAAAAGTGTGGTGCGTTGATGCATAAACCAGGAGGTTGAAATTGGCACAGATACCGTTCCATACGCCAATAATGTAATCGCCAAGACATACTCATTGTTCAAGGAACTGGACTCAGCACACTCTATTCACAGAAAAAACATATATCTGACTACTAGAAACTAGAAAAGAATTTATTGATGTCTCTCTGTAGGTGACTCAAGTGGATGTACAGCACCAAGAAACACAACATTGCAAATCAGCTACACCCCATTATAAAAATTAATTATAAAAAGAGAAAGACAGTGAGAGAGAGAGAGGAATTCTTACAAAATTCAATCAGGGGCTGTGAGGCAACTGGACTGACCACATCTACACTCACAGCTGAATGGGACGTAAGGCTGGACACCCTAACCCTAAACCCTAACCCTAACCCAACCCTAACCCTACCTTAACCCTAACCCTAACCCAACACTAACCCTAACCCTAAACCTAAACCCTAACCCTAACCCCTAACCCTAACCCAACCCTAAGCATAACCCTAACCCTAACCCCTAGCCGTAGCCCTAGCCCTAACCCTGACCCTAACCCCTAACCCTTAACCCCAACCCTAACCAAGTTCACAAGTAAACTTCTCGCCCACCTGGAGAGAGTGATTTAATTTGAAAGAGTAAAGACACAATCAGCTCAGTAATTGGCCACGGGGGCTGGAGGGGCCAAGGCTAACCTGAGCTGGAGGAACGTGGGTGCCTGCCTGGACGCTCAGAGGGCAAGGGCTGTCCTGAGACCTGCTTGGACACCCGTGCAGATGGAACAAACGATCCGCCCAGTCCCAAGAGGGCCCCACCAGCCCTCACGAACGCAACACCAGACTTCCCTGGTGGCGCAGTGGTTAAGAATCCACCTGCCAATGCAGGGGACACGGGTTTGAGCCCTGGTCCGGGAAGATCCCACATGCTGTGGAGCAACTAAGCCCGTGCACCACAACTACTGAGCCTGCGCTCTAGAACCCGCGAGCCCCAACTGCTGAAGCCCACGCGCTTAGAGCCTGTACCCTGCAACAAGAGAAGCCACCGCAATGAGAAGCCCCCACTCGCCGCAACTAGAGAAAGCCTCCGGGCAGCAATGCAGACCCAACACAGCCCAAAATTAATTAATTAATTAATTAAGAAAAAAAAAAAGGCAGCACCTGGGGGCTGGCAGACTGAGGCACCAAGTCTTACATCACGTCTACTTAGTATCCTGCATGTCAGGGCCATGCTGGACCTGGGGCTGCCCAGACAGAGTGGGGCCTGCATCACCCTTCCCAGGAGGGAGGGTGGAGGGAAACCCTGCATGACCTCTGAGGCCCTAAGAACCCTTGACTAAGGCTGAGCTCAATTTGAAACAGTGGGTGACCAGAGCAGACATTTCATTCATCTATCAATGAGAATCCAGCACTGGAGGAGCAGAAAACAATGGCCTCGCTCAACCTTGACGCTAATCCTGACATGGACCCTAACCCTAAACTCTGATCCTGACCCTAAGCCCTGACCTAACCTTAGCCTAACCCGTACCCTAAACCTGTACCTTACCCTAACCCATGCTCTACCCGTATCCTACCTGTACCCCAATTCTAACCCATACCCTAACACCCACTCTAACACAGAACCCTAACACCCTGAGACCAAAACCATAAACCTTAACCAATAAGCAAAACCATAACCATAACCAAACCATAAAATACATTCATTAACCATACCCATAAATAACTCATTAACCATAAAACTTAAACCATAACAGCAACCATAAACCGTACACAGCCCCAACCCTCACACCAGCCCCAGCCCTAATGCTAACCCTCCAAACCACTTCCACCAAGCCAAGTCTAATCAGATTATACAAATACATCTTGAAAAAGAAAACTGGGGAATACTCTGGTGGCCCAGTGGTTAGGACTCTGTGCTTTCACTGCCAAGGGCTCGGGTTCGATCCCTGACTGGGGAACTAAGATCCCACAAGCCATGGGATGTGGCCAAAGTAAATAAATAATTAAAATGAAATAAAACCACTATTTTAAAAAAGATTTTAAAAATAAAGGAAAAAAACAAGAAAACTACCCCAGTACAACTTATAAATATGAATGTAAAAATCTATCACACAATAACAGCAACATGAAACCAACAGAACTTTAAATGGATAATGCCATAAGCCAAGTATCTCTACACCAGGAATTTCAGGTTGCTCAACATATGAAAAGTAAGCAATGTATTCAACCACAATAACGGTGTGAAGTAAAAACACATAATCATATCAATTAATGCAAAAAATCTACAATGAAAGTCCAGTGTTATTTCATGAAAAACACTCAAGAAAGCAGGAGTAAAAGGAAAGTTGTTCAATATGGAAAAGAGTAGTACAAAAAGCCACAGCAAACATCATGCTCAACGTTAAAGACTGAAAGATTTACTCCTGAAATCAGGAACAGGGCCAGGAAGCTGGCCTTCATCACCGTTACTCAATAGTGTACTGGAAGTTCTACCCAGAATCTTGAGGAAAGAAATAAAAGGCATCCATGGGTGAATGGAAAAATTAAAACCGGGTCTCTTCACAGAACATAGGTCACATCATCTTATATATAAAACTACCTATAATCAGCAAAGAAATTATTTGAGCTAATCAACTAATTAATAAGCAAAGTTACAGAACAAAATATCAATTCATGAAAATCTATTTTATATGCATACGCTGGCAAAAAATAATCTGAAAAAGAATTTATGAGAACAATTCCAGTTTTAATAATGTCAACATCAATATTTAGGAGTATATCTAATCAAGGTACAAGACTTGTTTTTATGTATGTAAAGTTGTATGTTTGAAATTACTGGAAAGTCAATTACTTTTCAAAACATCATGTATGTCAACAGCATGCCAGAAAAGCAGAGAAAACATCAAACTTCCATATAGAAGCCAAGCCTTACCCAGATCCAGTTCACCCAAAGTCCACATGTCATTTAGAGGCACTGTGGGAAGGTTATATTAGGAGCCGCTGTCCTCCGTGTTGTGGACGACCTGGATATGGTAGAAACAGTGGGATTTTTGAATTCCAATTTTCCACTTCATTCCACAAAAAAACTATTAGAACTAATAAATCAATTCAGTAAAGTTGCAAAATCAATACACAGAAATCAGTTGCCTTTCTAGACACTAATAACGAACCATCAGAAAGAGAAAGAAAGCAACCCTATTTACAACTGCATCAAAAAGAACAAAATACCTGGGAATAAAGTCAGCCAAGGAGGTGAAAGACCTGCACACTGAAAACTTTAAGACATTGATGAAGACATTGCAAAACACACCAAGAAATGGAAAGATATCCTGTTCTCATGGAATGGAACAATTAATATTGTTAAAATATCCATGCTACCCAAAGCAGTGGACACAGTGAATGCAATCCCTCCCAAAATTCCATGGTATTTTCCCCCCAAATAGAGCAAATCCTCCTAATATCTGTGGGGAACCACAAAGGACCCCAAATAGCCAAAGAAACCCTGAAAAAAGAGAACGGGCTGGAGGCATCTCCCTCCCTGACGTCACACTCTGCTGAGAAGCTACAGGCACCAAAACAGTGTGGAACTGGCTCAAAACGGGCACAGGGACCAGAGGAACAGGACAGAGAGACCAGAATTCAACCCACACGGACGGGGTCGGTGAATTTATGACACAGGGACCAAGGACACACCAAGGAGCACGACACTCCCCACGATAAATGGTGCTGGGAAAACTGGACGCCCCATAACTCACGCTGGCTACCCTGCACACAAACCTGACCAAACACCCAGCTTTCCACGCCAAGCCCTCCCTCGCTCACACGAAGACGGACCCCCTCAACGGTCAGTCGCCCACAGGAAGCTTCTCCCCACTTTTCCTCACCGTCTCTTCACCTTTTCCTCAGGCATCACCTGGGTCCTCAGGAACCCTAGTTCCCTAGTCAGCGTGGACGCAGCCCCACTTTGTCCTGAAGCCGAAACCGAAGTGAGTCCTAAGGAGACGGAGACCGAGCTCCTCTCAGCAGAGACGCTGAGCCGGGCGTCCTACCCGAAGGCCCCCGCCCCCGCCCCCGCGCCTGAGGCGGCTCAACTCCTCTCAGCTGCCCTCACAATCGAGTTCCATGGAACGAGCATGCGCTGTGGCTCAGAGAGGCGAACTCGGCGCCACCCTGTGGTCAGTGCAGGAAGTGCAGGCCGCGCCTCCCTCACAGGTCACTGGGGGCAGCGTGCCCTACTGACAGGACTGCTGAATCCATTCAACTGGAAATTCAAACTGAAATGGAGTCTCTATCCCAAAAGTTTTCTAAAAGTAGTTAAGGAACAATTAATTGGAAACCATTTGGAATGAAGGGAATGTAGATGCAAACTTTACAACTTATACCAAATTCACTCAAAGTTATTCAGAGGCAAATTTTATTTTAGTTTATAATTTATGTTTGGCTGCGTTGGGTCTTCGTTGCTGCATGTGGGCTTCCTCTAGTTGCGTCGAGCGGGGCTACTCTTCGTTGCGGTGCACAGGCTTCTCATTGCGGTGGCTTCTCTTGTGGGCGAGCACGGGCTCTAGGCGCGCAGGCTTCAGTAGTTGTGCCGTGCAGGCTTGGTTGCTCTGCGGCATGTGGGATCTTCCCGGACCAGGGCTCGAGCCCGTGTCCCCTGCATTGGCAGGCGGACTCTTAACCACTGCGTCACCAGGGAAGTCCCCACAGACAAACTTTAAATACAAAACTATTCAAGGGGCTTCCCTGGTGGCGCAGTGGTTGAGAATCTGCCTGCTAATGCAGGGGACACGGGTTCGAGCCCTGGTCTGGGAAGATCCCACATGCCGCGGAGCAACTAGGCCCGTGAGCCACAACTCCTGAGCCTGCGCGTCTGGAGCCTGTGCTCCGCAACAAGAGAGGCCGCGATAGTGAGAGGCCCGCGCACCGCGATGAAGAGGGGCCCCCGCTTGCCACAACTAGAGAAAGCCTTCGCACAGAAACGAAGACCCAACACAGCCAAAAATAAATTAATTAATTAATCAATTAAGAAGAAAAGCTGTCTCTCAAATTTAACTTCCAGAATATATTCAGGAAAAACGCATACGCCCTTTTTGGCCAACCAAAGAAGCGGCCAATGCAAATCAACACTACAAAGAGGTATCACTTCGAATCAGAAAAAAGGACCATCCTCACAAAGGGTAAAAACCAGATATGCAGGACAAGGAGAGGAGAAAAGGGAGCCTCGTTACGCTGAAGGGGGGAATGTAAATTGCCAACGGCCACTCTGGAGAAGTGTGCTGTGTTTCCTAAAACATCTAAAAAACAGAGCTACAAAGCATAGGGCGCTTCCACTCATGGGCCTATATGTTGGAAAATCCAAAAATCCACAGGACGCAGGCACCCCGTTTACTGCTGCTATGTTTACAACAGCCTCGACTTGGGTACAACTTCATAGTCCTTGGAAGGAAAAAATGGTGAAAGAAAATTTGATACTTAAGCACAACGGAATATTACTCAGCCCTGAAATCAATGAAATGAGGCCAGTTGCAGCGACTCAGGGGGACTTATGTATGGTCATTGAGAGTGAAATAAGGTAGACAGCAAGAGAAACTTATCATAAGATATCACTTATAAAGGGAATCTAAAAATCGCCAACCGTGAACTGAATTACAAACAGAACACCATCACACATTTACAAAACACACTTATGGCTGCTTAAGGGGAAAAGTGTGGTGCGTTGATGCATAAACCAGGAGGTTGAAATTGGCACAGATACCGTTCCATACGCCAATAATGTAATCGCCAAGACATACTCATTGTTCAAGGAACTGGACTCAGCACACTCTATTCACAGAAAAAACATATATCTGACTACTAGAAACTAGAAAAGAATTTATTGATGTCTCTCTGTAGGTGACTCAAGTGGATGTACAGCACCAAGAAACACAACATTGCAAATCAGCTACACCCCATTATAAAAATTAATTATAAAAAGAGAAAGACAGTGAGAGAGAGAGAGGAATTCTTACAAAATTCAATCAGGGGCTGTGAGGCAACTGGACTGACCACATCTACACTCACAGCTGAATGGGACGTAAGGCTGGACACCCTAACCCTAAACCCTAACCCTAACCCAACCCTAACCCTACCTTAACCCTAACCCTAACCCAACACTAACCCTAACCCTAAACCTAAACCCTAACCCTAACCCCTAACCCTAACCCAACCCTAAGCATAACCCTAACCCTAACCCCTAGCCGTAGCCCTAGCCCTAACCCTGACCCTAACCCCTAACCCTTAACCCCAACCCTAACCAAGTTCACAAGTAAACTTCTCGCCCACCTGGAGAGAGTGATTTAATTTGAAAGAGTAAAGACACAATCAGCTCAGTAATTGGCCACGGGGGCTGGAGGGGCCAAGGCTAACCTGAGCTGGAGGAACGTGGGTGCCTGCCTGGACGCTCAGAGGGCAAGGGCTGTCCTGAGACCTGCTTGGACACCCGTGCAGATGGAACAAACGATCCGCCCAGTCCCAAGAGGGCCCCACCAGCCCTCACGAACGCAACACCAGACTTCCCTGGTGGCGCAGTGGTTAAGAATCCACCTGCCAATGCAGGGGACACGGGTTTGAGCCCTGGTCCGGGAAGATCCCACATGCTGTGGAGCAACTAAGCCCGTGCACCACAACTACTGAGCCTGCGCTCTAGAACCCGCGAGCCCCAACTGCTGAAGCCCACGCGCTTAGAGCCTGTGCCCTGCAACAAGAGAAGCCACCGCAATGAGAAGCCCCCACTCGCCGCAACTAGAGAAAGCCTCCGGGCAGCAATGCAGACCCAACACAGCCCAAAATTAATTAATTAATTAATTAAGAAAAAAAAAAAGGCAGCACCTGGGGGCTGGCAGACTGAGGCACCAAGTCTTACATCACGTCTACTTAGTATCCTGCATGTCAGGGCCATGCTGGACCTGGGGCTGCCCAGACAGAGTGGGGCCTGCATCACCCTTCCCAGGAGGGAGGGTGGAGGGAAACCCTGCATGACCTCTGAGGCCCTAAGAACCCTTGACTAAGGCTGAGCTCAATTTGAAACAGTGGGTGACCAGAGCAGACATTTCATTCGTCTATCAATGAGAATCCAGCACTGGAGGAGCAGAAAACAATGGCCTCGCTCAACCTTGACGCTAATCCTGACATGGACCCTAACCCTAAACTCTGATCCTGACCCTAAGCCCTGACCTAACCTTAGCCTAACCCGTACCCTAAACCTGTACCTTACCCTAACCCATGCTCTACCCGTATCCTACCTGTACCCCAATTCTAACCCATACCCTAACACCCACTCTAACACAGAACCCTAACACCCTGAGACCAAAACCATAAACCTTAACCAATAAGCAAAACCATAACCATAACCAAACCATAAAATACATTCATTAACCATACCCATAAATAACTCATTAACCATAAAACTTAAACCATAACAGCAACCATAAACCGTACACAGCCCCAACCCTCACACCAGCCCCAGCCCTAATGCTAACCCTCCAAACCACTTCCACCAAGCCAAGTCTAATCAGATTATACAAATACATCTTGAAAAAGAAAACTGGGGAATACTCTGGTGGCCCAGTGGTTAGGACTCTGTGCTTTCACTGCCAAGGGCTCGGGTTCGATCCCTGACTGGGGAACTAAGATCCCACAAGCCATGGGATGTGGCCAAAGTAAATAAATAATTAAAATGAAATAAAACCACTATTTTAAAAAAGATTTTAAAAATAAAGGAAAAAAACAAGAAAACTACCCCAGTACAACTTATAAATATGAATGTAAAAATCTATCACACAATAACAGCAACATGAAACCAACAGAACTTTAAATGGATAATGCCATAAGCCAAGTATCTCTACACCAGGAATTTCAGGTTGCTCAACATATGAAAAGTAAGCAATGTATTCAACCACAATAACGGTGTGAAGTAAAAACACATAATCATATCAATTAATGCAAAAAATCTACAATGAAAGTCCAGTGTTATTTCATGAAAAACACTCAAGAAAGCAGGAGTAAAAGGAAAGTTGTTCAATATGGAAAAGAGTAGTACAAAAAGCCACAGCAAACATCATGCTCAACGTTAAAGACTGAAAGATTTACTCCTGAAATCAGGAACAGGGCCAGGAAGCTGGCCTTCATCACCGTTACTCAATAGTGTACTGGAAGTTCTACCCAGAATCTTGAGGAAAGAAATAAAAGGCATCCATGGGTGAATGGAAAAATTAAAACCGGGTCTCTTCACAGAACATAGGTCACATCATCTTATATATAAAACTACCTATAATCAGCAAAGAAATTATTTGAGCTAATCAACTAATTAATAAGCAAAGTTACAGAACAAAATATCAATTCATGAAAATCTATCTTATATGCATACGCTGGCAAAAAATAATCTGAAAAAGAATTTATGAGAACAATTCCAGTTTTAATAATGTCAACATCAATATTTAGGAGTATATCTAATCAAGGTACAAGACTTGTTTTTATGTATGTAAAGTTGTATGTTTGAAATTACTGGAAAGTCAATTACTTTTCAAAACATCATGTATGTCAACAGCATGCCAGAAAAGCAGAGAAAACATCAAACTTCCATATAGAAGCCAAGCCTTACCCAGATCCAGTTCACCCAAAGTCCACATGTCATTTAGAGGCACTGTGGGAAGGTTATATTAGGAGCCGCTGTCCTCCGTGTTGTGGACGACCTGGATATGGTAGAAACAGTGGGATTTTTGAATTCCAATTTTCCACTTCATTCCACAAAAAAACTATTAGAACTAATAAATCAATTCAGTAAAGTTGCAAAATCAATACACAGAAATCAGTTGCCTTTCTAGACACTAATAACGAACCATCAGAAAGAGAAAGAAAGCAACCCTATTTACAACTGCATCAAAAAGAACAAAATACCTGGGAATAAAGTCAGCCAAGGAGGTGAAAGACCTGCACACTGAAAACTTTAAGACATTGATGAAGACATTGCAAAACACACCAAGAAATGGAAAGATATCCTGTTCTCATGGAATGGAACAATTAATATTGTTAAAATATCCATGCTACCCAAAGCAGTGGACACAGTGAATGCAATCCCTCCCAAAATTCCATGGTATTTTCCCCCCAAATAGAGCAAATCCTCCTAATATCTGTGGGGAACCACAAAGGACCCCAAATAGCCAAAGAAACCCTGAAAAAAGAGAACGGGCTGGAGGCATCTCCCTCCCTGACGTCACACTCTGCTGAGAAGCTACAGGCACCAAAACAGTGTGGAACTGGCTCAAAACGGGCACAGGGACCAGAGGAACAGGACAGAGAGACCAGAATTCAACCCACACGGACGGGGTCGGTGAATTTATGACACAGGGACCAAGGACACACCAAGGAGCACGACACTCCCCACGATAAATGGTGCTGGGAAAACTGGACGCCCCATAACTCACGCTGGCTACCCTGCACACAAACCTGACCAAACACCCAGCTTTCCACGCCAAGCCCTCCCTCGCTCACACGAAGACGGACCCCCTCAACGGTCAGTCGCCCACAGGAAGCTTCTCCCCACTTTTCCTCACCGTCTCTTCACCTTTTCCTCAGGCATCACCTGGGTCCTCAGGAACCCTAGTTCCCTAGTCAGCGTGGACGCAGCCCCACTTTGTCCTGAAGCCGAAACCGAAGTGAGTCCTAAGGAGACGGAGACCGAGCTCCTCTCAGCAGAGACGCTGAGCCGGGCGTCCTACCCGAAGGCCCCCGCCCCCGACCCCGCGCCTGAGGCGGCTCAACTCCTCTCAGCTGCCCTCACAATCGAGTTCCATGGAACGAGCATGCGCTGTGGCTCAGAGAGGCGAACTCGGCGCCACCCTGTGGTCAGTGCAGGAAGTGCAGGCCGCGCCTCCCTCACAGGTCACTGGGGGCAGTGTGCCCTACTGACAGGACTGCTGAATCCATTCAACTGGAAATTCAAACTGAAATGGAGTCTCTATCCCAAAAGTTTTCTAAAAGTAGTTAAGGAACAATTAATTGGAAACCATTTGGAATGAAGGGAATGTAGATGCAAACTTTACAACTTATACCAAATTCACTCAAAGTTACTCAGAGGCAAATTTTATTTTAGTTTATAATTTATGTTTGGCTGCGTTGGGTCTTCGTTGCTGCATGTGGGCTTCCTCTAGTTGCGTCGAGCGGGGCTACTCTTCGTTGCGGTGCACGGGCTTCTCATTGCGGTGGCTTCTCTTGTGGGCGAGCACGGGCTCTAGGCGTGCAGGCTTCAGTAGTTGTGCCGTGCAGGCTTGGTTGCTCTGCGGCATGTGGGATCTTCCCGGACCAGGGCTCGAGCCTGTGTCCCCTGCATTGGCAGGCGGACTCTTAACCACTGCGTCACCAGGGAAGTCCCCACAGACAAACTTTAAATACAAAACTATTCAAGGGGCTTCCCTGGTGGCGCAGTGGTTGAGAATCTGCCTGCTAATGCAGGGGACACGGGTTCGAGCCCTGGTCTGGGAAGATCCCACATGCCGCGGAGCAACTAGGCCCGTGAGCCACAACTCCTGAGCCTGCGCGTCTGGAGCCTGTGCTCCGCAACAAGAGAGGCCGCGATAGTGAGAGGCCCGCGCACCGCGATGAAGAGGGGCCCCCGCTTGCCACAACTAGAGAAAGCCTTCGCACAGAAACGAAGACCCAACACAGCCAAAAATAAATTAATTAATTAATCAATTAAGAAGAAAAGCTGTCTCTCAAATTTAACTTCCAGAATATATTCAGGAAAAACGCATACGCCCTTTTTGGCCAACCAAAGAAGCGGCCAATGCAAATCAACACTACAAAGAGGTATCACTTCGAATCAGAAAAAAGGACCATCCTCACAAAGGGTAAAAACCAGATATGCAGGACAAGGAGAGGAGAAAAGGGAGCCTCGTTACGCTGAAGGGGGGAATGTAAATTGCCAACGGCCACTCTGGAGAAGTGTGCTGTGTTTCCTAAAACATCTAAAAAACAGAGCTACAAAGCATAGGGCGCTTCCACTCATGGGCCTATATGTTGGAAAATCCAAAAATCCACAGGACGCAGGCACCCCGTTTACTGCTGCTATGTTTACAACAGCCTCGACTTGGGTACAACTTCATAGTCCTTGGAAGGAAAAAATGGTGAAAGAAAATTTGATACTTAAGCACAACGGAATATTACTCAGCCCTGAAATCAATGAAATGAGGCCAGTTGCAGCGACTCAGGGGGACTTATGTATGGTCATTGAGAGTGAAATAAGTTAGACAGCAAGAGAAACTTATCATAAGATATCACTTATAAAAGGAATCTAAAAATCGCCAACCGTGAACTGAATTACAAACAGAACACCATCACACATTTACAAAACACACTTATGGCTGCTTAAGGGGAAGAGTGTGGTGCGTTGATGCATAAACCAGGAGGTTGAAATTGGCACAGATACCGTTCCATACGCCAATAATGTAATCGCCAAGACATACTCATTGTTCAAGGAACTGGACTCAGCACACTCTATTCACAGAAAAAACATATATCTGACTACTAGAAACTAGAAAAGAATTTATTGATGTCTCTCTGTAGGTGACTCAAGTGGATGTACAGCACCAAGAAACACAACATTGCAAATCAGCTACACCCCATTATAAAAATTAATTATAAAAAGAGAAAGACAGTGAGAGAGAGAGAGGAATTCTTACAAAATTCAATCAGGGGCTGTGAGGCAACTGGACTGACCACATCTACACTCACAGCTGAATGGGACGTAAGGCTGGACACCCTAACCCTAAACCCTAACCCTAACCCAACCCTAACCCTACCTTAACCCTAAACCTAACCCAACACTAACCCTAACCCTAAACCTAAACCCTAACCCTAACCCCTAACCCTAACCCAACCCTAAGCATAACCCTAACCCTAACCCCTAGCCGTAGCCCTAGCCCTAACCCTGACCCTAACCCCTAACCCTTAACCCCAACCCTAACCAAGTTCACAAGTAAACTTCTCGCCCACCTGGAGAGAGTGATTTAATTTGAAAGAGTAAAGACACAATCAGCTCAGTAATTGGCCACGGGGGCTGGAGGGGCCAAGGCTAACCTGAGCTGGAGGAACGTGGGTGCCTGCCTGGATGCTCAGAGGCCAAGGGCTGTCCTGAGACCTGCTTGGACACCCGTGCAGATGGAACAAACGATCCGCCCAGTCCCAAGAGGGCCCCACCAGCCCTCACGAATGCAACACCAGACTTCCCTGGTGGCGCAGTGGTTAAGAATCCACCTGCCAATGCAGGGGACACGGGTTTGAGCCCTGGTCCGGGAAGATCCCACATGCTGTGGAGCAACTAAGCCCGTGCACCACAACTACTGAGCCTGCGCTCTAGAACCCGCGAGCCCCAACTGCTGAAGCCCACGCGCTTAGAGCCTGTGCCCTGCAACAAGAGAAGCCACCGCAATGAGAAGCCCCCACTTGCCGCAACTAGAGAAAGCCTCCGGGCAGCAATGCAGACCCAACACAGCCCAAAATTAATTAATTAATTAATTAAGAAAAAAAAAAAGGCAGCACCTGGGGGCTGGCAGACTGAGGCACCAAGTCTTACATCACGTCTACTTAGTATCCTGCATGTCAGGGCCATGCTGGACCTGGGGCTGCCCAGACAGAGTGGGGCCTGCATCACCCTTCCCAGGAGGGAGGGTGGAGGGAAACCCTGCATGACCTCTGAGGCCCTAAGAACCCTTGACTAAGGCTGAGCTCAATTTGAAACAGTGGGTGACCAGAGCAGACATTTCATTCGTCTATCAATGAGAATCCAGCACTGGAGGAGCAGAAAACAATGGCCTCGCTCAACCTTGACGCTAATCCTGACATGGACCCTAACCCTAAACTCTGATCCTGACCCTAAGCCCTGACCTAACCTTAGCCTAACCCGTACCCTAAACCTGTACCTTACCCTAACCCATGCTCTACCCGTATCCTACCTGTACCCCAATTCTAACCCATACCCTAACACCCACTCTAACACAGAACCCTAACACCCTGAGACCAAAACCATAAACCTTAACCAATAAGCAAAACCATAACCATAACCAAACCATAAAATACATTCATTAACCATACCCATAAATAACTCATTAACCATAAAACTTAAACCATAACAGCAACCATAAACCGTACACAGCCCCAACCCTCACACCAGCCCCAGCCCTAATGCTAACCCTCCAAACCACTTCCACCAAGCCAAGTCTAATCAGATTATACAAATACATCTTGAAAAAGAAAACTGGGGAATACTCTGGTGGCCCAGTGGTTAGGACTCTGTGCTTTCACTGCCAAGGGCTCGGGTTCGATCCCTGACTGGGGAACTAAGATCCCACAAGCCATGGGATGTGGCCAAAGTAAATAAATAATTAAAATGAAATAAAACCACTATTTTAAAAAAGATTTTAAAAATAAAGGAAAAAAACAAGAAAACTACCCCAGTACAACTTATAAATATGAATGTAAAAATCTATCACACAATAACAGCAACATGAAACCAACAGAACTTTAAATGGATAATGCCATAAGCCAAGTATCTCTACACCAGGAATTTCAGGTTGCTCAACATATGAAAAGTAAGCAATGTATTCAACCACAATAACGGTGTGAAGTAAAAACACATAATCATATCAATTAATGCAAAAAATCTACAATGAAAGTCCAGTGTTATTTCATGAAAAACACTCAAGAAAGCAGGAGTAAAAGGAAAGTTGTTCAATATGGAAAAGAGTAGTACAAAAAGCCACAGCAAACATCATGCTCAACGTTAAAGACTGAAAGATTTACTCCTGAAATCAGGAACAGGGCCAGGAAGCTGGCCTTCATCACCGTTACTCAATAGTGTACTGGAAGTTCTACCCAGAATCTTGAGGAAAGAAATAAAAGGCATCCATGGGTGAATGGAAAAATTAAAACCGGGTCTCTTCACAGAACATAGGTCACATCATCTTATATATAAAACTACCTATAATCAGCAAAGAAATTATTTGAGCTAATCAACTAATTAATAAGCAAAGTTACAGAACAAAATATCAATTCATGAAAATCTATCTTATATGCATACGCTGGCAAAAAATAATCTGAAAAAGAATTTATGAGAACAATTCCAGTTTTAATAATGTCAACATCAATATTTAGGAGTATATCTAATCAAGGTACAAGACTTGTTTTTATGTATGTAAAGTTGTATGTTTGAAATTACTGGAAAGTCAATTACTTTTCAAAACATCATGTATGTCAACAGCATGCCAGAAAAGCAGAGAAAACATCAAACTTCCATATAGAAGCCAAGCCTTACCCAGATCCAGTTCACCCAAAGTCCACATGTCATTTAGAGGCACTGTGGGAAGGTTATATTAGGAGCCGCTGTCCTCCGTGTTGTGGACGACCTGGATATGGTAGAAACAGTGGGATTTTTGAATTCCAATTTTCCACTTCATTCCACAAAAAAACTATTAGAACTAATAAATCAATTCAGTAAAGTTGCAAAATCAATACACAGAAATCAGTTGCCTTTCTAGACACTAATAACGAACCATCAGAAAGAGAAAGAAAGCAACCCTATTTACAACTGCATCAAAAAGAACAAAATACCTGGGAATAAAGTCAGCCAAGGAGGTGAAAGACCTGCACACTGAAAACTTTAAGACATTGATGAAGACATTGCAAAACACACCAAGAAATGGAAAGATATCCTGTTCTCATGGAATGGAACAATTAATATTGTTAAAATATCCATGCTACCCAAAGCAGTGGACACAGTGAATGCAATCCCTCCCAAAATTCCATGGTATTTTCCCCCCAAATAGAGCAAATCCTCCTAATATCTGTGGGGAACCACAAAGGACCCCAAATAGCCAAAGAAACCCTGAAAAAAGAGAACGGGCTGGAGGCATCTCCCTCCCTGACGTCACACTCTGCTGAGAAGCTACAGGCACCAAAACAGTGTGGAACTGGCTCAAAACGGGCACAGGGACCAGAGGAACAGGACAGAGAGACCAGAATTCAACCCACACGGACGGGGTCGGTGAATTTATGACACAGGGACCAAGGACACACCAAGGAGCACGACACTCCCCACGATAAATGGTGCTGGGAAAACTGGACGCCCCATAACTCACGCTGGCTACCCTGCACACAAACCTGACCAAACACCCAGCTTTCCACGCCAAGCCCTCCCTCGCTCACACGAAGACGGACTCCCTCAACGGTCAGTCGCCCACAGGAAGCTTCTCCCCACTTTTCCTCACCGTCTCTTCACCTTTTCCTCAGGCATCACCTGGGTCCTCAGGAACCCTAGTTCCCTAGTCAGCGTGGACGCAGCCCCACTTTGTCCTGAAGCCGAAACCGAAGTGAGTCCTAAGGAGACGGAGACCGAGCTCCTCTCAGCAGAGACGCTGAGCCGGGCGTCCTACCCGAAGGCCCCCGCCCCCGACCCCGCGCCTGAGGCGGCTCAACTCCTCTCAGCTGCCCTCACAATCGAGTTCCATGGAACGAGCATGCGCTGTGGCTCAGAGAGGCGAACTCGGCGCCACCCTGTGGTCAGTGCAGGAAGTGCAGGCCGCGCCTCCCTCACAGGTCACTGGGGGCAGTGTGCCCTACTGACAGGACTGCTGAATCCATTCAACTGGAAATTCAAACTGAAATGGAGTCTCTATCCCAAAAGTTTTCTAAAAGTAGTTAAGGAACAATTAATTGGAAACCATTTGGAATGAAGGGAATGTAGATGCAAACTTTACAACTTATACCAAATTCACTCAAAGTTATTCAGAGGCAAATTTTATTTTAGTTTATAATTTATGTTTGGCTGCGTTGGGTCTTCGTTGCTGCCTGTGGGCTTCCTCTAGTTGCGTCGAGCGGGGCTACTCTTCGTTGCGGTGCACGGGCTTCTCATTGCGGTGGCTTCTCTTGTGGGCGAGCACGGGCTCTAGGCGTGCAGGCTTCAGTAGTTGTGCCGTGCAGGCTTGGTTGCTCTGCGGCATGTGGGATCTTCCCGGACCAGGGCTCGAGCCTGTGTCCCCTGCATTGGCAGGCGGACTCTTAACCACTGCGTCACCAGGGAAGTCCCCACAGACAAACTTTAAATACAAAACTATTCAAGGGGCTTCCCTGGTGGCGCAGTGGTTGAGAATCTGCCTGCTAATGCAGGGGACACGGGTTCGAGCCCTGGTCTGGGAAGATCCCACATGCCGCGGAGCAACTAGGCCCGTGAGCCACAACTCCTGAGCCTGCGCGTCTGGAGCCTGTGCTCCGCAACAAGAGAGGCCGCGATAGTGAGAGGCCCGCGCACCGCGATGAAGAGGGGCCCCCGCTTGCCACAACTAGAGAAAGCCTTCGCACAGAAACGAAGACCCAACACAGCCAAAAATAAATTAATTAATTAATCAATTAAGAAGAAAAGCTGTCTCTCAAATTTAACTTCCAGAATATATTCAGGAAAAACGCATACGCCCTTTTTGGCCAACCAAAGAAGCGGCCAATGCAAATCAACACTACAAAGAGGTATCACTTCGAATCAGAAAAAAGGACCATCCTCACAAAGGGTAAAAACCAGATATGCAGGACAAGGAGAGGAGAAAAGGGAGCCTCGTTACGCTGAAGGGGGGAATGTAAATTGCCAACGGCCACTCTGGAGAAGTGTGCTGTGTTTCCTAAAACATCTAAAAAACAGAGCTACAAAGCATAGGGCGCTTCCACTCATGGGCCTATATGTTGGAAAATCCAAAAATCCACAGGACGCAGGCACCCCGTTTACTGCTGCTATGTTTACAACAGCCTCGACTTGGGTACAACTTCATAGTCCTTGGAAGGAAAAAATGGTGAAAGAAAATTTGATACTTAAGCACAACGGAATATTACTCAGCCCTGAAATCAATGAAATGAGGCCAGTTGCAGCGACTCAGGGGGACTTATGTATGGTCATTGAGAGTGAAATAAGTTAGACAGCAAGAGAAACTTATCATAAGATATCACTTATAAAAGGAATCTAAAAATCGCCAACCGTGAACTGAATTACAAACAGAACACCATCACACATTTACAAAACACACTTATGGCTGCTTAAGGGGAAGAGTGTGGTGCGTTGATGCATAAACCAGGAGGTTGAAATTGGCACAGATACCGTTCCATACGCCAATAATGTAATCGCCAAGACATACTCATTGTTCAAGGAACTGGACTCAGCACACTCTATTCACAGAAAAAACATATATCTGACTACTAGAAACTAGAAAAGAATTTATTGATGTCTCTCTGTAAGTGACTCAAGTGGATGTACAGCACCAAGAAACACAACATTGCAAATCAGCTACACCCCATTATAAAAATTAATTATAAAAAGAGAAAGACAGTGAGAGAGAGAGAGGAATTCTTACAAAATTCAATCAGGGGCTGTGAGGCAACTGGACTGACCACATCTACACTCACAGCTGAATGGGACGTAAGGCTGGACACCCTAACCCTAAACCCTAACCCTAACCCAACCCTAACCCTACCTTAACCCTAACCCTAACCCAACACTAACCCTAACCCTAAACCTAAACCCTAACCCTAACCCCTAACCCTAACCCAACCCTAAGCATAACCCTAACCCTAACCCCTAGCCGTAGCCCTAGCCCTAACCCTGACCCTAACCCCTAACCCTTAACCCCAACCCTAACCAAGTTCACAAGTAAACTTCTCGCCCACCTGGAGAGAGTGATTTAATTTGAAAGAGTAAAGACACAATCAGCTCAGTAATTGGCCACGGGGGCTGGAGGGGCCAAGGCTAACCTGAGCTGGAGGAACGTGGGTGCCTGCCTGGATGCTCAGAGGCCAAGGGCTGTCCTGAGACCTGCTTGGACACCCGTGCAGATGGAACAAACGATCCGCCCAGTCCCAAGAGGGCCCCACCAGCCCTCACGAACGCAACACCAGACTTCCCTGGTGGCGCAGTGGTTAAGAATCCACCTGCCAATGCAGGGGACACGGGTTTGAGCCCTGGTCCGGGAAGATCCCACATGCTGTGGAGCAACTAAGCCCGTGCACCACAACTACTGAGCCTGCGCTCTAGAACCCGCGAGCCCCAACTGCTGAAGCCCACGCGCTTAGAGCCTGTGCCCTGCAACAAGAGAAGCCACCGCAATGAGAAGCCCCCACTCGCCGCAACTAGAGAAAGCCTCCGGGCAGCAATGCAGACCCAACACAGCCCAAAATTAATTAATTAATTAATTAATTAAGAAAAAAAAAAGGCAGCACCTGGGGGCTGGCAGACTGAGGCACCAAGTCTTACATCACGTCTACTTAGTATCCTGCATGTCAGGGCCATGCTGGACCTGGGGCTGCCCAGACAGAGTGGGGCCTGCATCACCCTTCCCAGGAGGGAGGGTGGAGGGAAACCCTGCATGACCTCTGAGGCCCTAAGAACCCTTGACTAAGGCTGAGCTCAATTTGAAACAGTGGGTGACCAGAGCAGACATTTCATTCGTCTATCAATGAGAATCCAGCACTGGAGGAGCAGAAAACAATGGCCTCGCTCAACCTTGACGCTAATCCTGACATGGACCCTAACCCTAAACTCTGATCCTGACCCTAAGCCCTGACCTAACCTTAGCCTAACCCGTACCCTAAACCTGTACCTTACCCTAACCCATGCTCTACCCGTATCCTACCTGTACCCCAATTCTAACCCATACCCTAACACCCACTCTAACACAGAACCCTAACACCCTGAGACCAAAACCATAAACCTTAACCAATAAGCAAAACCATAACCATAACCAAACCATAAAATACATTCATTAACCATACCCATAAATAACTCATTAACCATAAAACTTAAACCATAACAGCAACCATAAACCGTACACAGCCCCAACCCTCACACCAGCCCCAGCCCTAATGCTAACCCTCCAAACCACTTCCACCAAGCCAAGTCTAATCAGATTATACAAATACATCTTGAAAAAGAAAACTGGGGAATACTCTGGTGGCCCAGTGGTTAGGACTCTGTGCTTTCACTGCCAAGGGCTCGGGTTCGATCCCTGACTGGGGAACTAAGATCCCACAAGCCATGGGATGTGGCCAAAGTAAATAAATAATTAAAATGAAATAAAACCACTATTTTAAAAAAGATTTTAAAAATAAAGGAAAAAAACAAGAAAACTACCCCAGTACAACTTATAAATATGAATGTAAAAATCTATCACACAATAACAGCAACATGAAACCAACAGAACTTTAAATGGATAATGCCATAAGCCAAGTATCTCTACACCAGGAATTTCAGGTTGCTCAACATATGAAAAGTAAGCAATGTATTCAACCACAATAACGGTGTGAAGTAAAAACACATAATCATATCAATTAATGCAAAAAATCTACAATGAAAGTCCAGTGTTATTTCATGAAAAACACTCAAGAAAGCAGGAGTAAAAGGAAAGTTGTTCAATATGGAAAAGAGTAGTACAAAAAGCCACAGCAAACATCATGCTCAACGTTAAAGACTGAAAGATTTACTCCTGAAATCAGGAACAGGGCCAGGAAGCTGGCCTTCATCACCGTTACTCAATAGTGTACTGGAAGTTCTACCCAGAATCTTGAGGAAAGAAATAAAAGGCATCCATGGGTGAATGGAAAAATTAAAACCGGGTCTCTTCACAGAACATAGGTCACATCATCTTATATATAAAACTACCTATAATCAGCAAAGAAATTATTTGAGCTAATCAACTAATTAATAAGCAAAGTTACAGAACAAAATATCAATTCATGAAAATCTATCTTATATGCATACGCTGGCAAAAAATAATCTGAAAAAGAATTTATGAGAACAATTCCAGTTTTAATAATGTCAACATCAATATTTAGGAGTATATCTAATCAAGGTACAAGACTTGTTTTTATGTATGTAAAGTTGTATGTTTGAAATTACTGGAAAGTCAATTACTTTTCAAAACATCATGTATGTCAACAGCATGCCAGAAAAGCAGAGAAAACATCAAACTTCCATATAGAAGCCAAGCCTTACCCAGATCCAGTTCACCCAAAGTCCACATGTCATTTAGAGGCACTGTGGGAAGGTTATATTAGGAGCCGCTGTCCTCCGTGTTGTGGACGACCTGGATATGGTAGAAACAGTGGGATTTTTGAATTCCAATTTTCCACTTCATTCCACAAAAAAACTATTAGAACTAATAAATCAATTCAGTAAAGTTGCAAAATCAATACACAGAAATCAGTTGCCTTTCTAGACACTAATAACGAACCATCAGAAAGAGAAAGAAAGCAACCCTATTTACAACTGCATCAAAAAGAACAAAATACCTGGGAATAAAGTCAGCCAAGGAGGTGAAAGACCTGCACACTGAAAACTTTAAGACATTGATGAAGACATTGCAAAACACACCAAGAAATGGAAAGATATCCTGTTCTCATGGAATGGAACAATTAATATTGTTAAAATATCCATGCTACCCAAAGCAGTGGACACAGTGAATGCAATCCCTCCCAAAATTCCATGGTATTTTCCCCCCAAATAGAGCAAATCCTCCTAATATCTGTGGGGAACCACAAAGGACCCCAAATAGCCAAAGAAACCCTGAAAAAAGAGAACGGGCTGGAGGCATCTCCCTCCCTGACGTCACACTCTGCTGAGAAGCTACAGGCACCAAAACAGTGTGGAACTGGCTCAAAACGGGCACAGGGACCAGAGGAACAGGACAGAGAGACCAGAATTCAACCCACACGGACGGGGTCGGTGAATTTATGACACAGGGACCAAGGACACACCAAGGAGCACGACACTCCCCACGATAAATGGTGCTGGGAAAACTGGACGCCCCATAACTCACGCTGGCTACCCTGCACACAAACCTGACCAAACACCCAGCTTTCCACGCCAAGCCCTCCCTCGCTCACACGAAGACGGACCCCCTCAACGGTCAGTCGCCCACAGGAAGCTTCTCCCCACTTTTCCTCACCGTCTCTTCACCTTTTCCTCAGGCATCACCTGGGTCCTCAGGAACCCTAGTTCCCTAGTCAGCGTGGACGCAGCCCCACTTTGTCCTGAAGCCGAAACCGAAGTGAGTCCTAAGGAGACGGAGACCGAGCTCCTCTCAGCAGAGACGCTGAGCCGGGCGTCCTACCCGAAGGCCCCCGCCCCCGACCCCGCGCCTGAGGCGGCTCAACTCCTCTCAGCTGCCCTCACAATCGAGTTCCATGGAACGAGCATGCGCTGTGGGTCAGAGAGGCGAACTCGGCGCCACCCTGTGGTCAGTGCAGGAAGTGCAGGCCGCGCCTCCCTCACAGGTCACTGGGGGCAGCGTGCCCTACTGACAGGACTGCTGAATCCATTCAACTGGAAATTCAAACTGAAATGGAGTCTCTATCCCAAAAGTTTTCTAAAAGTAGTTAAGGAACAATTAATTGGAAACCATTTGGAATGAAGGGAATGTAGATGCAAACTTTACAACTTATACCAAATTCACTCAAAGTTACTCAGAGGCAAATTTTATTTTAGTTTATAATTTATGTTTGGCTGCGTTGGGTCTTCGTTGCTGCCTGTGGGCTTCCTCTAGTTGCGTCGAGCGGGGCTACTCTTCGTTGCGGTGCACGGGCTTCTCATTGCGGTGGCTTCTCTTGTGGGCGAGCACGGGCTCTAGGCGTGCAGGCTTCAGTAGTTGTGCCGTGCAGGCTTGGTTGCTCTGCGGCATGTGGGATCTTCCCGGACCAGGGCTCGAGCCTGTGTCCCCTGCATTGGCAGGCGGACTCTTAACCACTGCGTCACCAGGGAAGTCCCCACAGACAAACTTTAAATACAAAACTATTCAAGGGGCTTCCCTGGTGGCGCAGTGGTTGAGAATCTGCCTGCTAATGCAGGGGACACGGGTTCGAGCCCTGGTCTGGGAAGATCCCACATGCCGCGGAGCAACTAGGCCCGTGAGCCACAACTCCTGAGCCTGCGCGTCTGGAGCCTGTGCTCCGCAACAAGAGAGGCCGCGATAGTGAGAGGCCCGCGCACCGCGATGAAGAGGGGCCCCCGCTTGCCACAACTAGAGAAAGCCTTCGCACAGAAACGAAGACCCAACACAGCCAAAAATAAATTAATTAATTAATCAATTAAGAAGAAAAGCTGTCTCTCAAATTTAACTTCCAGAATATATTCAGGAAAAACGCATACGCCCTTTTTGGCCAACCAAAGAAGCGGCCAATGCAAATCAACACTACAAAGAGGTATCACTTCGAATCAGAAAAAAGGACCATCCTCACAAAGGGTAAAAACCAGATATGCAGGACAAGGAGAGGAGAAAAGGGAGCCTCGTTACGCTGAAGGGGGGAATGTAAATTGCCAACGGCCACTCTGGAGAAGTGTGCTGTGTTTCCTAAAACATCTAAAAAACAGAGCTACAAAGCATAGGGCGCTTCCACTCATGGGCCTATATGTTGGAAAATCCAAAAATCCACAGGACGCAGGCACCCCGTTTACTGCTGCTATGTTTACAACAGCCTCGACTTGGGTACAACTTCATAGTCCTTGGAAGGAAAAAATGGTGAAAGAAAATTTGATACTTAAGCACAACGGAATATTACTCAGCCCTGAAATCAATGAAATGAGGCCAGTTGCAGCGACTCAGGGGGACTTATGTATGGTCATTGAGAGTGAAATAAGTTAGACAGCAAGAGAAACTTATCATAAGATATCACTTATAAAAGGAATCTAAAAATCGCCAACCGTGAACTGAATTACAAACAGAACACCATCACACATTTACAAAACACACTTATGGCTGCTTAAGGGGAAGAGTGTGGTGCGTTGATGCATAAACCAGGAGGTTGAAATTGGCACAGATACCGTTCCATACGCCAATAATGTAATCGCCAAGACATACTCATTGTTCAAGGAACTGGACTCAGCACACTCTATTCACAGAAAAAACATATATCTGACTACTAGAAACTAGAAAAGAATTTATTGATGTCTCTCTGTAGGTGACTCAAGTGGATGTACAGCACCAAGAAACACAACATTGCAAATCAGCTACACCCCATTATAAAAATTAATTATAAAAAGAGAAAGACAGTGAGAGAGAGAGAGGAATTCTTACAAAATTCAATCAGGGGCTGTGAGGCAACTGGACTGACCACATCTACACTCACAGCTGAATGGGACGTAAGGCTGGACACCCTAACCCTAAACCCTAACCCTAACCCAACCCTAACCCTACCTTAACCCTAACCCTAACCCAACACTAACCCTAACCCTAAACCTAAACCCTAACCCTAACCCCTAACCCTAACCCAACCCTAAGCATAACCCTAACCCTAACCCCTAGCCGTAGCCCTAGCCCTAACCCTGACCCTAACCCCTAACCCTTAACCCCAACCCTAACCAAGTTCACAAGTAAACTTCTCGCCCACCTGGAGAGAGTGATTTAATTTGAAAGAGTAAAGACACAATCAGCTCAGTAATTGGCCACGGGGGCTGGAGGGGCCAAGGCTAACCTGAGCTGGAGGAACGTGGGTGCCTGCCTGGATGCTCAGAGGCCAAGGGCTGTCCTGAGACCTGCTTGGACACCCGTGCAGATGGAACAAACGATCCGCCCAGTCCCAAGAGGGCCCCACCAGCCCTCACGAACGCAACACCAGACTTCCCTGGTGGCGCAGTGGTTAAGAATCCACCTGCCAATGCAGGGGACACGGGTTTGAGCCCTGGTCCGGGAAGATCCCACATGCTGTGGAGCAACTAAGCCCGTGCACCACAACTACTGAGCCTGCGCTCTAGAACCCGCGAGCCCCAACTGCTGAAGCCCACGCGCTTAGAGCCTGTGCCCTGCAACAAGAGAAGCCACCGCAATGAGAAGCCCCCACTCGCCGCAACTAGAGAAAGCCTCCGGGCAGCAATGCAGACCCAACACAGCCCAAAATTAATTAATTAATTAATTAATTAAGAAAAAAAAAAAGGCAGCACCTGGGGGCTGGCAGACTGAGGCACCAAGTCTTACATCACGTCTACTTAGTATCCTGCATGTCAGGGCCATGCTGGACCTGGGGCTGCCCAGACAGAGTGGGGCCTGCATCACCCTTCCCAGGAGGGAGGGTGGAGGGAAACCCTGCATGACCTCTGAGGCCCTAAGAACCCTTGACTAAGGCTGAGCTCAATTTGAAACAGTGGGTGACCAGAGCAGACATTTCATTCGTCTATCAATGAGAATCCAGCACTGGAGGAGCAGAAAACAATGGCCTCGCTCAACCTTGACGCTAATCCTGACATGGACCCTAACCCTAAACTCTGATCCTGACCCTAAGCCCTGACCTAACCTTAGCCTAACCCGTACCCTAAACCTGTACCTTACCCTAACCCATGCTCTACCCGTATCCTACCTGTACCCCAATTCTAACCCATACCCTAACACCCACTCTAACACAGAACCCTAACACCCTGAGACCAAAACCATAAACCTTAACCAATAAGCAAAACCATAACCATAACCAAACCATAAAATACATTCATTAACCATACCCATAAATAACTCATTAACCATAAAACTTAAACCATAACAGCAACCATAAACCGTACACAGCCCCAACCCTCACACCAGCCCCAGCCCTAATGCTAACCCTCCAAACCACTTCCACCAAGCCAAGTCTAATCAGATTATACAAATACATCTTGAAAAAGAAAACTGGGGAATACTCTGGTGGCCCAGTGGTTAGGACTCTGTGCTTTCACTGCCAAGGGCTCGGGTTCGATCCCTGACTGGGGAACTAAGATCCCACAAGCCATGGGATGTGGCCAAAGTAAATAAATAATTAAAATGAAATAAAACCACTATTTTAAAAAAGATTTTAAAAATAAAGGAAAAAAACAAGAAAACTACCCCAGTACAACTTATAAATATGAATGTAAAAATCTATCACACAATAACAGCAACATGAAACCAACAGAACTTTAAATGGATAATGCCATAAGCCAAGTATCTCTACACCAGGAATTTCAGGTTGCTCAACATATGAAAAGTAAGCAATGTATTCAACCACAATAACGGTGTGAAGTAAAAACACATAATCATATCAATTAATGCAAAAAATCTACAATGAAAGTCCAGTGTTATTTCATGAAAAACACTCAAGAAAGCAGGAGTAAAAGGAAAGTTGTTCAATATGGAAAAGAGTAGTACAAAAAGCCACAGCAAACATCATGCTCAACGTTAAAGACTGAAAGATTTACTCCTGAAATCAGGAACAGGGCCAGGAAGCTGGCCTTCATCACCGTTACTCAATAGTGTACTGGAAGTTCTACCCAGAATCTTGAGGAAAGAAATAAAAGGCATCCATGGGTGAATGGAAAAATTAAAACCGGGTCTCTTCACAGAACATAGGTCACATCATCTTATATATAAAACTACCTATAATCAGCAAAGAAATTATTTGAGCTAATCAACTAATTAATAAGCAAAGTTACAGAACAAAATATCAATTCATGAAAATCTATCTTATATGCATACGCTGGCAAAAAATAATCTGAAAAAGAATTTATGAGAACAATTCCAGTTTTAATAATGTCAACATCAATATTTAGGAGTATATCTAATCAAGGTACAAGACTTGTTTTTATGTATGTAAAGTTGTATGTTTGAAATTACTGGAAAGTCAATTACTTTTCAAAACATCATGTATGTCAACAGCATGCCAGAAAAGCAGAGAAAACATCAAACTTCCATATAGAAGCCAAGCCTTACCCAGATCCAGTTCACCCAAAGTCCACATGTCATTTAGAGGCACTGTGGGAAGGTTATATTAGGAGCCGCTGTCCTCCGTGTTGTGGACGACCTGGATATGGTAGAAACAGTGGGATTTTTGAATTCCAATTTTCCACTTCATTCCACAAAAAAACTATTAGAACTAATAAATCAATTCAGTAAAGTTGCAAAATCAATACACAGAAATCAGTTGCCTTTCTAGACACTAATAACGAACCATCAGAAAGAGAAAGAAAGCAACCCTATTTACAACTGCATCAAAAAGAACAAAATACCTGGGAATAAAGTCAGCCAAGGAGGTGAAAGACCTGCACACTGAAAACTTTAAGACATTGATGAAGACATTGCAAAACACACCAAGAAATGGAAAGATATCCTGTTCTCATGGAATGGAACAATTAATATTGTTAAAATATCCATGCTACCCAAAGCAGTGGACACAGTGAATGCAATCCCTCCCAAAATTCCATGGTATTTTCCCCCCAAATAGAGCAAATCCTCCTAATATCTGTGGGGAACCACAAAGGACCCCAAATAGCCAAAGAAACCCTGAAAAAAGAGAACGGGCTGGAGGCATCTCCCTCCCTGACGTCACACTCTGCTGAGAAGCTACAGGCACCAAAACAGTGTGGAACTGGCTCAAAACGGGCACAGGGACCAGAGGAACAGGACAGAGAGACCAGAATTCAACCCACACGGACGGGGTCGGTGAATTTATGACACAGGGACCAAGGACACACCAAGGAGCACGACACTCCCCACGATAAATGGTGCTGGGAAAACTGGACGCCCCATAACTCACGCTGGCTACCCTGCACACAAACCTGACCAAACACCCAGCTTTCCACGCCAAGCCCTCCCTCGCTCACACGAAGACGGACCCCCTCAACGGTCAGTCGCCCACAGGAAGCTTCTCCCCACTTTTCCTCACCGTCTCTTCACCTTTTCCTCAGGCATCACCTGGGTCCTCAGGAACCCTAGTTCCCTAGTCAGCGTGGACGCAGCCCCACTTTGTCCTGAAGCCGAAACCGAAGTGAGTCCTAAGGAGACGGAGACCGAGCTCCTCTCAGCAGAGACGCTGAGCCGGGCGTCCTACCCGAAGGCCCCCGCCCCCGACCCCGCGCCTGAGGCGGCTCAACTCCTCTCAGCTGCCCTCACAATCGAGTTCCATGGAACGAGCATGCGCTGTGGGTCAGAGAGGCGAACTCGGCGCCACCCTGTGGTCAGTGCAGGAAGTGCAGGCCGCGCCTCCCTCACAGGTCACTGGGGGCAGTGTGCCCTACTGACAGGACTGCTGAATCCATTCAACTGGAAATTCAAACTGAAATGGAGTCTCTATCCCAAAAGTTTTCTAAAAGTAGTTAAGGAACAATTAATTGGAAACCATTTGGAATGAAGGGAATGTAGATGCAAACTTTACAACTTATACCAAATTCACTCAAAGTTACTCAGAGGCAAATTTTATTTTAGTTTATAATTTATGTTTGGCTGCGTTGGGTCTTCGTTGCTGCCTGTGGGCTTCCTCTAGTTGCGTCGAGCGGGGCTACTCTTCGTTGCGGTGCACGGGCTTCTCATTGCGGTGGCTTCTCTTGTGGGCGAGCACGGGCTCTAGGCGTGCAGGCTTCAGTAGTTGTGCCGTGCAGGCTTGGTTGCTCTGCGGCATGTGGGATCTTCCCGGACCAGGGCTCGAGCCTGTGTCCCCTGCATTGGCAGGCGGACTCTTAACCACTGCGTCACCAGGGAAGTCCCCACAGACAAACTTTAAATACAAAACTATTCAAGGGGCTTCCCTGGTGGCGCAGTGGTTGAGAATCTGCCTGCTAATGCAGGGGACACGGGTTCGAGCCCTGGTCTGGGAAGATCCCACATGCCGCGGAGCAACTAGGCCCGTGAGCCACAACTCCTGAGCCTGCGCGTCTGGAGCCTGTGCTCCGCAACAAGAGAGGCCGCGATAGTGAGAGGCCCGCGCACCGCGATGAAGAGGGGCCCCCGCTTGCCACAACTAGAGAAAGCCTTCGCACAGAAACGAAGACCCAACACAGCCAAAAATAAATTAATTAATTAATCAATTAAGAAGAAAAGCTGTCTCTCAAATTTAACTTCCAGAATATATTCAGGAAAAACGCATACGCCCTTTTTGGCCAACCAAAGAAGCGGCCAATGCAAATCAACACTACAAAGAGGTATCACTTCGAATCAGAAAAAAGGACCATCCTCACAAAGGGTAAAAACCAGATATGAAGGACAAGGAGAGGAGAAAAGGGAGCCTCGTTACGCTGAAGGGGGGAATGTAAATTGCCAACGGCCACTCTGGAGAAGTGTGCTGTGTTTCCTAAAACATCTAAAAAACAGAGCTACAAAGCATAGGGCGCTTCCACTCATGGGCCTATATGTTGGAAAATCCAAAAATCCACAGGACGCAGGCACCCCGTTTACTGCTGCTATGTTTACAACAGCCTCGACTTGGGTACAACTTCATAGTCCTTGGAAGGAAAAAATGGTGAAAGAAAATTTGATACTTAAGCACAACGGAATATTACTCAGCCCTGAAATCAATGAAATGAGGCCAGTTGCAGCGACTCAGGGGGACTTATGTATGGTCATTGAGAGTGAAATCAGTTAGACAGCAAGAGAAACTTATCATAAGATATCACTTATAAAAGGAATCTAAAAATCGCCAACCGTGAACTGAATTACAAACAGAACACCATCACACATTTACAAAACACACTTATGGCTGCTTAAGGGGAAGAGTGTGGTGCGTTGATGCATAAACCAGGAGGTTGAAATTGGCACAGATACCGTTCCATACGCCAATAATGTAATCGCCAAGACATACTCATTGTTCAAGGAACTGGACTCAGCACACTCTATTCACAGAAAAAACATATATCTGACTACTAGAAACTAGAAAAGAATTTATTGATGTCTCTCTGTAGGTGACTCAAGTGGATGTACAGCACCAAGAAACACAACATTGCAAATCAGCTACACCCCATTATAAAAATTAATTATAAAAAGAGAAAGACAGTGAGAGAGAGAGAGGAATTCTTACAAAATTCAATCAGGGGCTGTGAGGCAACTGGACTGACCACATCTACACTCACAGCTGAATGGGACGTAAGGCTGGACACCCTAACCCTAAACCCTAACCCTAACCCAACCCTAACCCTACCTTAACCCTAACCCTAACCCAACACTAACCCTAACCCTAAACCTAAACCCTAACCCTAACCCCTAACCCTAACCCAACCCTAAGCATAACCCTAACCCTAACCCCTAGCCGTAGCCCTAGCCCTAACCCTGACCCTAACCCCTAACCCTTAACCCCAACCCTAACCAAGTTCACAAGTAAACTTCTCGCCCACCTGGAGAGAGTGATTTAATTTGAAAGAGTAAAGACACAATCAGCTCAGTAATTGGCCACGGGGGCTGGAGGGGCCAAGGCTAACCTGAGCTGGAGGAACGTGGGTGCCTGCCTGGATGCTCAGAGGCCAAGGGCTGTCCTGAGACCTGCTTGGACACCCGTGCAGATGGAACAAACGATCCGCCCAGTCCCAAGAGGGCCCCACCAGCCCTCACGAACGCAACACCAGACTTCCCTGGTGGCGCAGTGGTTAAGAATCCACCTGCCAATGCAGGGGACACGGGTTTGAGCCCTGGTCCGGGAAGATCCCACATGCTGTGGAGCAACTAAGCCCGTGCACCACAACTACTGAGCCTGCGCTCTAGAACCCGCGAGCCCCAACTGCTGAAGCCCACGCGCTTAGAGCCTGTGCCCTGCAACAAGAGAAGCCACCGCAATGAGAAGCCCCCACTCGCCGCAACTAGAGAAAGCCTCCGGGCAGCAATGCAGACCCAACACAGCCCAAAATTAATTAATTAATTAATTAATTAAGAAAAAAAAAAAGGCAGCACCTGGGGGCTGGCAGACTGAGGCACCAAGTCTTACATCACGTCTACTTAGTATCCTGCATGTCAGGGCCATGCTGGACCTGGGGCTGCCCAGACAGAGTGGGGCCTGCATCACCCTTCCCAGGAGGGAGGGTGGAGGGAAACCCTGCATGACCTCTGAGGCCCTAAGAACCCTTGACTAAGGCTGAGCTCAATTTGAAACAGTGGGTGACCAGAGCAGACATTTCATTCGTCTATCAATGAGAATCCAGCACTGGAGGAGCAGAAAACAATGGCCTCGCTCAACCTTGACGCTAATCCTGACATGGACCCTAACCCTAAACTCTGATCCTGACCCTAAGCCCTGACCTAACCTTAGCCTAACCCGTACCCTAAACCTGTACCTTACCCTAACCCATGCTCTACCCGTATCCTACCTGTACCCCAATTCTAACCCATACCCTAACACCCACTCTAACACAGAACCCTAACACCCTGAGACCAAAACCATAAACCTTAACCAATAAGCAAAACCATAACCATAACCAAACCATAAAATACATTCATTAACCATACCCATAAATAACTCATTAACCATAAAACTTAAACCATAACAGCAACCATAAACTGTACACAGCCCCAACCCTCACACCAGCCCCAGCCCTAATGCTAACCCTCCAAACCACTTCCACCAAGCCAAGTCTAATCAGATTATACAAATACATCTTGAAAAAGAAAACTGGGGAATACTCTGGTGGCCCAGTGGTTAGGACTCTGTGCTTTCACTGCCAAGGGCTCGGGTTCGATCCCTGACTGGGGAACTAAGATCCCACAAGCCATGGGATGTGGCCAAAGTAAATAAATAATTAAAATGAAAGAAAACCACTATTTTAAAAAAGATTTTAAAAATAAAGGAAAAAAACAAGAAAACTACCCCAGTACAACTTATAAATATGAATGTAAAAATCTATCACACAATAACAGCAACATGAAACCAACAGAACTTTAAATGGATAATGCCATAAGCCAAGTATCTCTACACCAGGAATTTCAGGTTGCTCAACATATGAAAAGTAAGCAATGTATTCAACCACAATAACGGTGTGAAGTAAAAACACATAATCATATCAATTAATGCAAAAAATCTACAATGAAAGTCCAGTGTTATTTCATGAAAAACACTCAAGAAAGCAGGAGTAAAAGGAAAGTTGTTCAATATGGAAAAGAGTAGTACAAAAAGCCACAGCAAACATCATGCTCAACGTTAAAGACTGAAAGATTTACTCCTGAAATCAGGAACAGGGCCAGGAAGCTGGCCTTCATCACCGTTACTCAATAGTGTACTGGAAGTTCTACCCAGAATCTTGAGGAAAGAAATAAAAGGCATCCATGGGTGAATGGAAAAATTAAAACCGGGTCTCTTCACAGAACATAGGTCACATCATCTTATATATAAAACTACCTATAATCAGCAAAGAAATTATTTGAGCTAATCAACTAATTAATAAGCAAAGTTACAGAACAAAATATCAATTCATGAAAATCTATCTTATATGCATACGCTGGCAAAAAATAATCTGAAAAAGAATTTATGAGAACAATTCCAGTTTTAATAATGTCAACATCAATATTTAGGAGTATATCTAATCAAGGTACAAGACTTGTTTTTATGTATGTAAAGTTGTATGTTTGAAATTACTGGAAAGTCAATTACTTTTCAAAACATCATGTATGTCAACAGCATGCCAGAAAAGCAGAGAAAACATCAAACTTCCATATAGAAGCCAAGCCTTACCCAGATCCAGTTCACCCAAAGTCCACATGTCATTTAGAGGCACTGTGGGAAGGTTATATTAGGAGCCGCTGTCCTCCGTGTTGTGGACGACCTGGATATGGTAGAAACAGTGGGATTTTTGAATTCCAATTTTCCACTTCATTCCACAAAAAAACTATTAGAACTAATAAATCAATTCAGTAAAGTTGCAAAATCAATACACAGAAATCAGTTGCCTTTCTAGACACTAATAACGAACCATCAGAAAGAGAAAGAAAGCAACCCTATTTACAACTGCATCAAAAAGAACAAAATACCTGGGAATAAAGTCAGCCAAGGAGGTGAAAGACCTGCACACTGAAAACTTTAAGACATTGATGAAGACATTGCAAAACACACCAAGAAATGGAAAGATATCCTGTTCTCATGGAATGGAACAATTAATATTGTTAAAATATCCATGCTACCCAAAGCAGTGGACACAGTGAATGCAATCCCTCCCAAAATTCCATGGTATTTTCCCCCCAAATAGAGCAAATCCTCCTAATATCTGTGGGGAACCACAAAGGACCCCAAATAGCCAAAGAAACCCTGAAAAAAGAGAACGGGCTGGAGGCATCTCCCTCCCTGACGTCACACTCTGCTGAGAAGCTACAGGCACCAAAACAGTGTGGAACTGGCTCAAAACGGGCACAGGGACCAGAGGAACAGGACAGAGAGACCAGAATTCAACCCACACGGACGGGGTCGGTGAATTTATGACACAGGGACCAAGGACACACCAAGGAGCACGACACTCCCCACGATAAATGGTGCTGGGAAAACTGGACGCCCCATAACTCACGCTGGCTACCCTGCACACAAACCTGACCAAACACCCAGCTTTCCACGCCAAGCCCTCCCTCGCTCACACGAAGACGGACCCCCTCAACGGTCAGTCGCCCACAGGAAGCTTCTCCCCACTTTTCCTCACCGTCTCTTCACCTTTTCCTCAGGCATCACCTGGGTCCTCAGGAACCCTAGTTCCCTAGTCAGCGTGGACGCAGCCCCACTTTGTCCTGAAGCCGAAACCGAAGTGAGTCCTAAGGAGACGGAGACCGAGCTCCTCTCAGCAGAGACGCTGAGCCGGGCGTCCTACCCGAAGGCCCCCGCCCCCGACCCCGCGCCTGAGGCGGCTCAACTCCTCTCAGCTGCCCTCACAATCGAGTTCCATGGAACGAGCATGCGCTGTGGGTCAGAGAGGCGAACTCGGCGCCACCCTGTGGTCAGTGCAGGAAGTGCAGGCCGCGCCTCCCTCACAGGTCACTGGGGGCAGTGTGCCCTACTGACAGGACTGCTGAATCCATTCAACTGGAAATTCAAACTGAAATGGAGTCTCTATCCCAAAAGTTTTCTAAAAGTAGTTAAGGAACAATTAATTGGAAACCATTTGGAATGAAGGGAATGTAGATGCAAACTTTACAACTTATACCAAATTCACTCAAAGTTATTCAGAGGCAAATTTTATTTTAGTTTATAATTTATGTTTGGCTGCGTTGGGTCTTCGTTGCTGCATGTGGGCTTCCTCTAGTTGCGTCGAGCGGGGCTACTCTTCGTTGCGGTGCACGGGCTTCTCATTGCGGTGGCTTCTCTTGTGGGCGAGCACGGGCTCTAGGCGTGCAGGCTTCAGTAGTTGTGCCGTGCAGGCTTGGTTGCTCTGCGGCATGTGGGATCTTCCCGGACCAGGGCTCGAGCCTGTGTCCCCTGCATTGGCAGGCGGACTCTTAACCACTGCGTCACCAGGGAAGTCCCCACAGACAAACTTTAAATACAAAACTATTCAAGGGGCTTCCCTGGTGGCGCAGTGGTTGAGAATCTGCCTGCTAATGCAGGGGACACGGGTTCGAGCCCTGGTCTGGGAAGATCCCACATGCCGCGGAGCAACTAGGCCCGTGAGCCACAACTCCTGAGCCTGCGCGTCTGGAGCCTGTGCTCCGCAACAAGAGAGGCCGCGATAGTGAGAGGCCCGCGCACCGCGATGAAGAGGGGCCCCCGCTTGCCACAACTAGAGAAAGCCTTCGCACAGAAACGAAGACCCAACACAGCCAAAAATAAATTAATTAATTAATCAATTAAGAAGAAAAGCTGTCTCTCAAATTTAACTTCCAGAATATATTCAGGAAAAACGCATACGCCCTTTTTGGCCAACCAAAGAAGCGGCCAATGCAAATCAACACTACAAAGAGGTATCACTTCGAATCAGAAAAAAGGACCATCCTCACAAAGGGTAAAAACCAGATATGCAGGACAAGGAGAGGAGAAAAGGGAGCCTCGTTACGCTGAAGGGGGGAATGTAAATTGCCAACGGCCACTCTGGAGAAGTGTGCTGTGTTTCCTAAAACATCTAAAAAACAGAGCTACAAAGCATAGGGCGCTTCCACTCATGGGCCTATATGTTGGAAAATCCAAAAATCCACAGGACGCAGGCACCCCGTTTACTGCTGCTATGTTTACAACAGCCTCGACTTGGGTACAACTTCATAGTCCTTGGAAGGAAAAAATGGTGAAAGAAAATTTGATACTTAAGCACAACGGAATATTACTCAGCCCTGAAATCAATGAAATGAGGCCAGTTGCAGCGACTCAGGGGGACTTATGTATGGTCATTGAGAGTGAAATAAGTTAGACAGCAAGAGAAACTTATCATAAGATATCACTTATAAAGGGAATCTAAAAATCGCCAACCGTGAACTGAATTACAAACAGAACACCATCACACATTTACAAAACACACTTATGGCTGCTTAAGGGGAAGAGTGTGGTGCGTTGATGCATAAACCAGGAGGTTGAAATTGGCACAGATACCGTTCCATACGCCAATAATGTAATCGCCAAGACATACTCATTGTTCAAGGAACTGGACTCAGCACACTCTATTCACAGAAAAAACATATATCTGACTACTAGAAACTAGAAAAGAATTTATTGATGTCTCTCTGTAAGTGACTCAAGTGGATGTACAGCACCAAGAAACACAACATTGCAAATCAGCTACACCCCATTATAAAAATTAATTATAAAAAGAGAAAGACAGTGAGAGAGAGAGAGGAATTCTTACAAAATTCAATCAGGGGCTGTGAGGCAACTGGACTGACCACATCTACACTCACAGCTGAATGGGACGTAAGGCTGGACACCCTAACCCTAAACCCTAACCCTAACCCAACCCTAACCCTACCTTAACCCTAACCCTAACCCAACACTAACCCTAACCCTAAACCTAAACCCTAACCCTAACCCCTAACCCTAACCCAACCCTAAGCATAACCCTAACCCTAACCCCTAGCCGTAGCCCTAGCCCTAACCCTGACCCTAACCCCTAACCCTTAACCCCAACCCTAACCAAGTTCACAAGTAAACTTCTCGCCCACCTGGAGAGAGTGATTTAATTTGAAAGAGTAAAGACACAATCAGCTCAGTAATTGGCCACGGGGGCTGGAGGGGCCAAGGCTAACCTGAGCTGGAGGAACGTGGGTGCCTGCCTGGATGCTCAGAGGCCAAGGGCTGTCCTGAGACCTGCTTGGACACCCGTGCAGATGGAACAAACGATCCGCCCAGTCCCAAGAGGGCCCCACCAGCCCTCACGAACGCAACACCAGACTTCCCTGGTGGCGCAGTGGTTAAGAATCCACCTGCCAATGCAGGGGACACGGGTTTGAGCCCTGGTCCGGGAAGATCCCACATGCTGTGGAGCAACTAAGCCCGTGCACCACAACTACTGAGCCTGCGCTCTAGAACCCGCGAGCCCCAACTGCTGAAGCCCACGCGCTTAGAGCCTGTGCCCTGCAACAAGAGAAGCCACCGCAATGAGAAGCCCCCACTCGCCGCAACTAGAGAAAGCCTCCGGGCAGCAATGCAGACCCAACACAGCCCAAAATTAATTAATTAATTAATTAAGAAAAAAAAAAGGCAGCACCTGGGGGCTGGCAGACTGAGGCACCAAGTCTTACATCACGTCTACTTAGTATCCTGCATGTCAGGGCCATGCTGGACCTGGGGCTGCCCAGACAGAGTGGGGCCTGCATCACCCTTCCCAGGAGGGAGGGTGGAGGGAAACCCTGCATGACCTCTGAGGCCCTAAGAACCCTTGACTAAGGCTGAGCTCAATTTGAAACAGTGGGTGACCAGAGCAGACATTTCATTCGTCTATCAATGAGAATCCAGCACTGGAGGAGCAGAAAACAATGGCCTCGCTCAACCTTGACGCTAATCCTGACATGGACCCTAACCCTAAACTCTGATCCTGACCCTAAGCCCTGACCTAACCTTAGCCTAACCCGTACCCTAAACCTGTACCTTACCCTAACCCATGCTCTACCCGTATCCTACCTGTACCCCAATTCTAACCCATACCCTAACACCCACTCTAACACAGAACCCTAACACCCTGAGACCAAAACCATAAACCTTAACCAATAAGCAAAACCATAACCATAACCAAACCATAAAATACATTCATTAACCATACCCATAAATAACTCATTAACCATAAAACTTAAACCATAACAGCAACCATAAACCGTACACAGCCCCAACCCTCACACCAGCCCCAGCCCTAATGCTAACCCTCCAAACCACTTCCACCAAGCCAAGTCTAATCAGATTATACAAATACATCTTGAAAAAGAAAACTGGGGAATACTCTGGTGGCCCAGTGGTTAGGACTCTGTGCTTTCACTGCCAAGGGCTTGGGTTCGATCCCTGACTGGGGAACTAAGATCCCACAAGCCATGGGATGTGGCCAAAGTAAATAAATAATTAAAATGAAATAAAACCACTATTTTAAAAAAGATTTTAAAAATAAAGGAAAAAAACAAGAAAACTACCCCAGTACAACTTATAAATATGAATGTAAAAATCTATCACACAATAACAGCAACATGAAACCAACAGAACTTTAAATGGATAATGCCATAAGCCAAGTATCTCTACACCAGGAATTTCAGGTTGCTCAACATATGAAAAGTAAGCAATGTATTCAACCACAATAACGGTGTGAAGTAAAAACACATAATCATATCAATTAATGCAAAAAATCTACAATGAAAGTCCAGTGTTATTTCATGAAAAACACTCAAGAAAGCAGGAGTAAAAGGAAAGTTGTTCAATATGGAAAAGAGTAGTACAAAAAGCCACAGCAAACATCATGCTCAACGTTAAAGACTGAAAGATTTACTCCTGAAATCAGGAACAGGGCCAGGAAGCTGGCCTTCATCACCGTTACTCAATAGTGTACTGGAAGTTCTACCCAGAATCTTGAGGAAAGAAATAAAAGGCATCCATGGGTGAATGGAAAAATTAAAACCGGGTCTCTTCACAGAACATAGGTCACATCATCTTATATATAAAACTACCTATAATCAGCAAAGAAATTATTTGAGCTAATCAACTAATTAATAAGCAAAGTTACAGAACAAAATATCAATTCATGAAAATCTATCTTATATGCATACGCTGGCAAAAAATAATCTGAAAAAGAATTTATGAGAACAATTCCAGTTTTAATAATGTCAACATCAATATTTAGGAGTATATCTAATCAAGGTACAAGACTTGTTTTTATGTATGTAAAGTTGTATGTTTGAAATTACTGGAAAGTCAATTACTTTTCAAAACATCATGTATGTCAACAGCATGCCAGAAAAGCAGAGAAAACATCAAACTTCCATATAGAAGCCAAGCCTTACCCAGATCCAGTTCACCCAAAGTCCACATGTCATTTAGAGGCACTGTGGGAAGGTTATATTAGGAGCCGCTGTCCTCCGTGTTGTGGACGACCTGGATATGGTAGAAACAGTGGGATTTTTGAATTCCAATTTTCCACTTCATTCCACAAAAAAACTATTAGAACTAATAAATCAATTCAGTAAAGTTGCAAAATCAATACACAGAAATCAGTTGCCTTTCTAGACACTAATAACGAACCATCAGAAAGAGAAAGAAAGCAACCCTATTTACAACTGCATCAAAAAGAACAAAATACCTGGGAATAAAGTCAGCCAAGGAGGTGAAAGACCTGCACACTGAAAACTTTAAGACATTGATGAAGACATTGCAAAACACACCAAGAAATGGAAAGATATCCTGTTCTCATGGAATGGAACAATTAATATTGTTAAAATATCCATGCTACCCAAAGCAGTGGACACAGTGAATGCAATCCCTCCCAAAATTCCATGGTATTTTCCCCCCAAATAGAGCAAATCCTCCTAATATCTGTGGGGAACCACAAAGGACCCCAAATAGCCAAAGAAACCCTGAAAAAAGAGAACGGGCTGGAGGCATCTCCCTCCCTGACGTCACACTCTGCTGAGAAGCTACAGGCACCAAAACAGTGTGGAACTGGCTCAAAACGGGCACAGGGACCAGAGGAACAGGACAGAGAGACCAGAATTCAACCCACACGGACGGGGTCGGTGAATTTATGACACAGGGACCAAGGACACACCAAGGAGCACGACACTCCCCACGATAAATGGTGCTGGGAAAACTGGACGCCCCATAACTCACGCTGGCTACCCTGCACACAAACCTGACCAAACACCCAGCTTTCCACGCCAAGCCCTCCCTCGCTCACACGAAGACGGACCCCCTCAACGGTCAGTCGCCCACAGGAAGCTTCTCCCCACTTTTCCTCACCGTCTCTTCACCTTTTCCTCAGGCATCACCTGGGTCCTCAGGAACCCTAGTTCCCTAGTCAGCGTGGACGCAGCCCCACTTTGTCCTGAAGCCGAAACCGAAGTGAGTCCTAAGGAGACGGAGACCGAGCTCCTCTCAGCAGAGACGCTGAGCCGGGCATCCTACCCGAAGGCCCCCGCCCCCGCCCCCGCGCCTGAGGCGGCTCAACTCCTCTCAGCTGCCCTCACAATCGAGTTCCATGGAACGAGCATGCGCTGTGGCTCAGAGAGGCGAACTCGGCGCCACCCTGTGGTCAGTGCAGGAAGTGCAGGCCGCGCCTCCCTCACAGGTCACTGGGGGCAGCGTGCCCTACTGACAGGACTGCTGAATCCATTCAACTGGAAATTCAAACTGAAATGGAGTCTCTATCCCAAAAGTTTTCTAAAAGTAGTTAAGGAACAATTAATTGGAAACCATTTGGAATGAAGGGAATGTAGATGCAAACTTTACAACTTATACCAAATTCACTCAAAGTTATTCAGAGGCAAATTTTATTTTAGTTTATAATTTATGTTTGGCTGCGTTGGGTCTTCGTTGCTGCATGTGGGCTTCCTCTAGTTGCGTCGAGCGGGGCTACTCTTCGTTGCGGTGCACGGGCTTCTCATTGCGGTGGCTTCTCTTGTGGGCGAGCACGGGCTCTAGGCGCGCAGGCTTCAGTAGTTGTGCCGTGCAGGCTTGGTTGCTCTGCGGCATGTGGGATCTTCCCGGACCAGGGCTCGAGCCCGTGTCCCCTGCATTGGCAGGCGGACTCTTAACCACTGCGTCACCAGGGAAGTCCCCACAGACAAACTTTAAATACAAAACTATTCAAGGGGCTTCCCTGGTGGCGCAGTGGTTGAGAATCTGCCTGCTAATGCAGGGGACACGGGTTCGAGCCCTGGTCTGGGAAGATCCCACATGCCGCGGAGCAACTAGGCCCGTGAGCCACAACTCCTGAGCCTGCGCGTCTGGAGCCTGTGCTCCGCAACAAGAGAGGCCGCGATAGTGAGAGGCCCGCGCACCGCGATGAAGAGGGGCCCCCGCTTGCCACAACTAGAGAAAGCCTTCGCACAGAAACGAAGACCCAACACAGCCAAAAATAAATTAATTAATTAATCAATTAAGAAGAAAAGCTGTCTCTCAAATTTAACTTCCAGAATATATTCAGGAAAAACGCATACGCCCTTTTTGGCCAACCAAAGAAGCGGCCAATGCAAATCAACACTACAAAGAGGTATCACTTCGAATCAGAAAAAAGGACCATCCTCACAAAGGGTAAAAACCAGATATGCAGGACAAGGAGAGGAGAAAAGGGAGCCTCGTTACGCTGAAGGGGGGAATGTAAATTGCCAACGGCCACTCTGGAGAAGTGTGCTGTGTTTCCTAAAACATCTAAAAAACAGAGCTACAAAGCATAGGGCGCTTCCACTCATGGGCCTATATGTTGGAAAATCCAAAAATCCACAGGACGCAGGCACCCCGTTTACTGCTGCTATGTTTACAACAGCCTCGACTTGGGTACAACTTCATAGTCCTTGGAAGGAAAAAATGGTGAAAGAAAATTTGATACTTAAGCACAACGGAATATTACTCAGCCCTGAAATCAATGAAATGAGGCCAGTTGCAGCGACTCAGGGGGACTTATGTATGGTCATTGAGAGTGAAATAAGTTAGACAGCAAGAGAAACTTATCATAAGATATCACTTATAAAAGGAATCTAAAAATCGCCAACCGTGAACTGAATTACAAACAGAACACCATCACACATTTACAAAACACACTTATGGCTGCTTAAGGGGAAGAGTGTGGTGCGTTGATGCATAAACCAGGAGGTTGAAATTGGCACAGATACCGTTCCATACGCCAATAATGTAATCGCCAAGACATACTCATTGTTCAAGGAACTGGACTCAGCACACTCTATTCACAGAAAAAACATATATCTGACTACTAGAAACTAGAAAAGAATTTATTGATGTCTCTCTGTAGGTGACTCAAGTGGATGTACAGCACCAAGAAACACAACATTGCAAATCAGCTACACCCCATTATAAAAATTAATTATAAAAAGAGAAAGACAGTGAGAGAGAGAGAGGAATTCTTACAAAATTCAATCAGGGGCTGTGAGGCAACTGGACTGACCACATCTACACTCACAGCTGAATGGGACGTAAGGCTGGACACCCTAACCCTAAACCCTAACCCTAACCCAACCCTAACCCTACCTTAACCCTAACCCTAACCCAACACTAACCCTAACCCTAAACCTAAACCCTAACCCTAACCCCTAACCCTAACCCAACCCTAAGCATAACCCTAACCCTAACCCCTAGCCGTAGCCCTAGCCCTAACCCTGACCCTAACCCCTAACCCTTAACCCCAACCCTAACCAAGTTCACAAGTAAACTTCTCGCCCACCTGGAGAGAGTGATTTAATTTGAAAGAGTAAAGACACAATCAGCTCAGTAATTGGCCACGGGGGCTGGAGGGGCCAAGGCTAACCTGAGCTGGAGGAACGTGGGTGCCTGCCTGGATGCTCAGAGGCCAAGGGCTGTCCTGAGACCTGCTTGGACACCCGTGCAGATGGAACAAACGATCCGCCCAGTCCCAAGAGGGCCCCACCAGCCCTCACGAACGCAACACCAGACTTCCCTGGTGGCGCAGTGGTTAAGAATCCACCTGCCAATGCAGGGGACACGGGTTTGAGCCCTGGTCCGGGAAGATCCCACATGCTGTGGAGCAACTAAGCCCGTGCACCACAACTACTGAGCCTGCGCTCTAGAACCCGCGAGCCCCAACTGCTGAAGCCCACGCGCTTAGAGCCTGTGCCCTGCAACAAGAGAAGCCACCGCAATGAGAAGCCCCCACTCGCCGCAACTAGAGAAAGCCTCCGGGCAGCAATGCAGACCCAACACAGCCCAAAATTAATTAATTAATTAATTAATTAAGAAAAAAAAAAGGCAGCACCTGGGGGCTGGCAGACTGAGGCACCAAGTCTTACATCACGTCTACTTAGTATCCTGCATGTCAGGGCCATGCTGGACCTGGGGCTGCCCAGACAGAGTGGGGCCTGCATCACCCTTCCCAGGAGGGAGGGTGGAGGGAAACCCTGCATGACCTCTGAGGCCCTAAGAACCCTTGACTAAGGCTGAGCTCAATTTGAAACAGTGGGTGACCAGAGCAGACATTTCATTCGTCTATCAATGAGAATCCAGCACTGGAGGAGCAGAAAACAATGGCCTCGCTCAACCTTGACGCTAATCCTGACATGGACCCTAACCCTAAACTCTGATCCTGACCCTAAGCCCTGACCTAACCTTAGCCTAACCCGTACCCTAAACCTGTACCTTACCCTAACCCATGCTCTACCCGTATCCTACCTGTACCCCAATTCTAACCCATACCCTAACACCCACTCTAACACAGAACCCTAACACCCTGAGACCAAAACCATAAACCTTAACCAATAAGCAAAACCATAACCATAACCAAACCATAAAATACATTCATTAACCATACCCATAAATAACTCATTAACCATAAAACTTAAACCATAACAGCAACCATAAACCGTACACAGCCCCAACCCTCACACCAGCCCCAGCCCTAATGCTAACCCTCCAAACCACTTCCACCAAGCCAAGTCTAATCAGATTATACAAATACATCTTGAAAAAGAAAACTGGGGAATACTCTGGTGGCCCAGTGGTTAGGACTCTGTGCTTTCACTGCCAAGGGCTCGGGTTCGATCCCTGACTGGGGAACTAAGATCCCACAAGCCATGGGATGTGGCCAAAGTAAATAAATAATTAAAATGAAATAAAACCACTATTTTAAAAAAGATTTTAAAAATAAAGGAAAAAAACAAGAAAACTACCCCAGTACAACTTATAAATATGAATGTAAAAATCTATCACACAATAACAGCAACATGAAACCAACAGAACTTTAAATGGATAATGCCATAAGCCAAGTATCTCTACACCAGGAATTTCAGGTTGCTCAACATATGAAAAGTAAGCAATGTATTCAACCACAATAACGGTGTGAAGTAAAAACACATAATCATATCAATTAATGCAAAAAATCTACAATGAAAGTCCAGTGTTATTTCATGAAAAACACTCAAGAAAGCAGGAGTAAAAGGAAAGTTGTTCAATATGGAAAAGAGTAGTACAAAAAGCCACAGCAAACATCATGCTCAACGTTAAAGACTGAAAGATTTACTCCTGAAATCAGGAACAGGGCCAGGAAGCTGGCCTTCATCACCGTTACTCAATAGTGTACTGGAAGTTCTACCCAGAATCTTGAGGAAAGAAATAAAAGGCATCCATGGGTGAATGGAAAAATTAAAACCGGGTCTCTTCACAGAACATAGGTCACATCATCTTATATATAAAACTACCTATAATCAGCAAAGAAATTATTTGAGCTAATCAACTAATTAATAAGCAAAGTTACAGAACAAAATATCAATTCATGAAAATCTATCTTATATGCATACGCTGGCAAAAAATAATCTGAAAAAGAATTTATGAGAACAATTCCAGTTTTAATAATGTCAACATCAATATTTAGGAGTATATCTAATCAAGGTACAAGACTTGTTTTTATGTATGTAAAGTTGTATGTTTGAAATTACTGGAAAGTCAATTACTTTTCAAAACATCATGTATGTCAACAGCATGCCAGAAAAGCAGAGAAAACATCAAACTTCCATATAGAAGCCAAGCCTTACCCAGATCCAGTTCACCCAAAGTCCACATGTCATTTAGAGGCACTGTGGGAAGGTTATATTAGGAGCCGCTGTCCTCCGTGTTGTGGACGACCTGGATATGGTAGAAACAGTGGGATTTTTGAATTCCAATTTTCCACTTCATTCCACAAAAAAACTATTAGAACTAATAAATCAATTCAGTAAAGTTGCAAAATCAATACACAGAAATCAGTTGCCTTTCTAGACACTAATAACGAACCATCAGAAAGAGAAAGAAAGCAACCCTATTTACAACTGCATCAAAAAGAACAAAATACCTGGGAATAAAGTCAGCCAAGGAGGTGAAAGACCTGCACACTGAAAACTTTAAGACATTGATGAAGACATTGCAAAACACACCAAGAAATGGAAAGATATCCTGTTCTCATGGAATGGAACAATTAATATTGTTAAAATATCCATGCTACCCAAAGCAGTGGACACAGTGAATGCAATCCCTCCCAAAATTCCATGGTATTTTCCCCCCAAATAGAGCAAATCCTCCTAATATCTGTGGGGAACCACAAAGGACCCCAAATAGCCAAAGAAACCCTGAAAAAAGAGAACGGGCTGGAGGCATCTCCCTCCCTGACGTCACACTCTGCTGAGAAGCTACAGGCACCAAAACAGTGTGGAACTGGCTCAAAACGGGCACAGGGACCAGAGGAACAGGACAGAGAGACCAGAATTCAACCCACACGGACGGGGTCGGTGAATTTATGACACAGGGACCAAGGACACACCAAGGAGCACGACACTCCCCACGATAAATGGTGCTGGGAAAACTGGACGCCCCATAACTCACGCTGGCTACCCTGCACACAAACCTGACCAAACACCCAGCTTTCCACGCCAAGCCCTCCCTCGCTCACACGAAGACGGACCCCCTCAACGGTCAGTCGCCCACAGGAAGCTTCTCCCCACTTTTCCTCACCGTCTCTTCACCTTTTCCTCAGGCATCACCTGGGTCCTCAGGAACCCTAGTTCCCTAGTCAGCGTGGACGCAGCCCCACTTTGTCCTGAAGCCGAAACCGAAGTGAGTCCTAAGGAGACGGAGACCGAGCTCCTCTCAGCAGAGACGCTGAGCCGGGCATCCTACCCGAAGGCCCCCGCCCCCGCCCCCGCGCCTGAGGCGGCTCAACTCCTCTCAGCTGCCCTCACAATCGAGTTCCATGGAACGAGCATGCGCTGTGGCTCAGAGAGGCGAACTCGGCGCCACCCTGTGGTCAGTGCAGGAAGTGCAGGCCGCGCCTCCCTCACAGGTCACTGGGGGCAGCGTGCCCTACTGACAGGACTGCTGAATCCATTCAACTGGAAATTCAAACTGAAATGGAGTCTCTATCCCAAAAGTTTTCTAAAAGTAGTTAAGGAACAATTAATTGGAAACCATTTGGAATGAAGGGAATGTAGATGCAAACTTTACAACTTATACCAAATTCACTCAAAGTTATTCAGAGGCAAATTTTATTTTAGTTTATAATTTATGTTTGGCTGCGTTGGGTCTTCGTTGCTGCATGTGGGCTTCCTCTAGTTGCGTCGAGCGGGGCTACTCTTCGTTGCGGTGCACGGGCTTCTCATTGCGGTGGCTTCTCTTGTGGGCGAGCACGGGCTCTAGGCGCGCAGGCTTCAGTAGTTGTGCCGTGCAGGCTTGGTTGCTCTGCGGCATGTGGGATCTTCCCGGACCAGGGCTCGAGCCCGTGTCCCCTGCATTGGCAGGCGGACTCTTAACCACTGCGTCACCAGGGAAGTCCCCACAGACAAACTTTAAATACAAAACTATTCAAGGGGCTTCCCTGGTGGCGCAGTGGTTGAGAATCTGCCTGCTAATGCAGGGGACACGGGTTCGAGCCCTGGTCTGGGAAGATCCCACATGCCGCGGAGCAACTAGGCCCGTGAGCCACAACTCCTGAGCCTGCGCGTCTGGAGCCTGTGCTCCGCAACAAGAGAGGCCGCGATAGTGAGAGGCCCGCGCACCGCGATGAAGAGGGGCCCCCGCTTGCCACAACTAGAGAAAGCCTTCGCACAGAAACGAAGACCCAACACAGCCAAAAATAAATTAATTAATTAATCAATTAAGAAGAAAAGCTGTCTCTCAAATTTAACTTCCAGAATATATTCAGGAAAAACGCATACGCCCTTTTTGGCCAACCAAAGAAGCGGCCAATGCAAATCAACACTACAAAGAGGTATCACTTCGAATCAGAAAAAAGGACCATCCTCACAAAGGGTAAAAACCAGATATGCAGGACAAGGAGAGGAGAAAAGGGAGCCTCGTTACGCTGAAGGGGGGAATGTAAATTGCCAACGGCCACTCTGGAGAAGTGTGCTGTGTTTCCTAAAACATCTAAAAAACAGAGCTACAAAGCATAGGGCGCTTCCACTCATGGGCCTATATGTTGGAAAATCCAAAAATCCACAGGACGCAGGCACCCCGTTTACTGCTGCTATGTTTACAACAGCCTCGACTTGGGTACAACTTCATAGTCCTTGGAAGGAAAAAATGGTGAAAGAAAATTTGATACTTAAGCACAACGGAATATTACTCAGCCCTGAAATCAATGAAATGAGGCCAGTTGCAGCGACTCAGGGGGACTTATGTATGGTCATTGAGAGTGAAATAAGTTAGACAGCAAGAGAAACTTATCATAAGATATCACTTATAAAAGGAATCTAAAAATCGCCAACCGTGAACTGAATTACAAACAGAACACCATCACACATTTACAAAACACACTTATGGCTGCTTAAGGGGAAGAGTGTGGTGCGTTGATGCATAAACCAGGAGGTTGAAATTGGCACAGATACCGTTCCATACGCCAATAATGTAATCGCCAAGACATACTCATTGTTCAAGGAACTGGACTCAGCACACTCTATTCACAGAAAAAACATATATCTGACTACTAGAAACTAGAAAAGAATTTATTGATGTCTCTCTGTAGGTGACTCAAGTGGATGTACAGCACCAAGAAACACAACATTGCAAATCAGCTACACCCCATTATAAAAATTAATTATAAAAAGAGAAAGACAGTGAGAGAGAGAGAGGAATTCTTACAAAATTCAATCAGGGGCTGTGAGGCAACTGGACTGACCACATCTACACTCACAGCTGAATGGGACGTAAGGCTGGACACCCTAACCCTAAACCCTAACCCTAACCCAACCCTAACCCTACCTTAACCCTAACCCTAACCCAACACTAACCCTAACCCTAAACCTAAACCCTAACCCTAACCCCTAACCCTAACCCAACCCTAAGCATAACCCTAACCCTAACCCCTAGCCGTAGCCCTAGCCCTAACCCTGACCCTAACCCCTAACCCTTAACCCCAACCCTAACCAAGTTCACAAGTAAACTTCTCGCCCACCTGGAGAGAGTGATTTAATTTGAAAGAGTAAAGACACAATCAGCTCAGTAATTGGCCACGGGGGCTGGAGGGGCCAAGGCTAACCTGAGCTGGAGGAACGTGGGTGCCTGCCTGGATGCTCAGAGGCCAAGGGCTGTCCTGAGACCTGCTTGGACACCCGTGCAGATGGAACAAACGATCCGCCCAGTCCCAAGAGGGCCCCACCAGCCCTCACGAACGCAACACCAGACTTCCCTGGTGGCGCAGTGGTTAAGAATCCACCTGCCAATGCAGGGGACACGGGTTTGAGCCCTGGTCCGGGAAGATCCCACATGCTGTGGAGCAACTAAGCCCGTGCACCACAACTACTGAGCCTGCGCTCTAGAACCCGCGAGCCCCAACTGCTGAAGCCCACGCGCTTAGAGCCTGTGCCCTGCAACAAGAGAAGCCACCGCAATGAGAAGCCCCCACTCGCCGCAACTAGAGAAAGCCTCCGGGCAGCAATGCAGACCCAACACAGCCCAAAATTAATTAATTAATTAATTAATTAAGAAAAAAAAAAGGCAGCACCTGGGGGCTGGCAGACTGAGGCACCAAGTCTTACATCACGTCTACTTAGTATCCTGCATGTCAGGGCCATGCTGGACCTGGGGCTGCCCAGACAGAGTGGGGCCTGCATCACCCTTCCCAGGAGGGAGGGTGGAGGGAAACCCTGCATGACCTCTGAGGCCCTAAGAACCCTTGACTAAGGCTGAGCTCAATTTGAAACAGTGGGTGACCAGAGCAGACATTTCATTCGTCTATCAATGAGAATCCAGCACTGGAGGAGCAGAAAACAATGGCCTCGCTCAACCTTGACGCTAATCCTGACATGGACCCTAACCCTAAACTCTGATCCTGACCCTAAGCCCTGACCTAACCTTAGCCTAACCCGTACCCTAAACCTGTACCTTACCCTAACCCATGCTCTACCCGTATCCTACCTGTACCCCAATTCTAACCCATACCCTAACACCCACTCTAACACAGAACCCTAACACCCTGAGACCAAAACCATAAACCTTAACCAATAAGCAAAACCATAACCATAACCAAACCATAAAATACATTCATTAACCATACCCATAAATAACTCATTAACCATAAAACTTAAACCATAACAGCAACCATAAACCGTACACAGCCCCAACCCTCACACCAGCCCCAGCCCTAATGCTAACCCTCCAAACCACTTCCACCAAGCCAAGTCTAATCAGATTATACAAATACATCTTGAAAAAGAAAACTGGGGAATACTCTGGTGGCCCAGTGGTTAGGACTCTGTGCTTTCACTGCCAAGGGCTCGGGTTCGATCCCTGACTGGGGAACTAAGATCCCACAAGCCATGGGATGTGGCCAAAGTAAATAAATAATTAAAATGAAATAAAACCACTATTTTAAAAAAGATTTTAAAAATAAAGGAAAAAAACAAGAAAACTACCCCAGTACAACTTATAAATATGAATGTAAAAATCTATCACACAATAATAGCAACATGAAACCAACAGAACTTTAAATGGATAATGCCATAAGCCAAGTATCTCTACACCAGGAATTTCAGGTTGCTCAACATATGAAAAGTAAGCAATGTATTCAACCACAATAACGGTGTGAAGTAAAAACACATAATCATATCAATTAATGCAAAAAATCTACAATGAAAGTCCAGTGTTATTTCATGAAAAACACTCAAGAAAGCAGGAGTAAAAGGAAAGTTGTTCAATATGGAAAAGAGTAGTACAAAAAGCCACAGCAAACATCATGCTCAACGTTAAAGACTGAAAGATTTACTCCTGAAATCAGGAACAGGGCCAGGAAGCTGGCCTTCATCACCGTTACTCAATAGTGTACTGGAAGTTCTACCCAGAATCTTGAGGAAAGAAATAAAAGGCATCCATGGGTGAATGGAAAAATTAAAACCGGGTCTCTTCACAGAACATAGGTCACATCATCTTATATATAAAACTACCTATAATCAGCAAAGAAATTATTTGAGCTAATCAACTAATTAATAAGCAAAGTTACAGAACAAAATATCAATTCATGAAAATCTATCTTATATGCATACGCTGGCAAAAAATAATCTGAAAAAGAATTTATGAGAACAATTCCAGTTTTAATAATGTCAACATCAATATTTAGGAGTATATCTAATCAAGGTACAAGACTTGTTTTTATGTATGTAAAGTTGTATGTTTGAAATTACTGGAAAGTCAATTACTTTTCAAAACATCATGTATGTCAACAGCATGCCAGAAAAGCAGAGAAAACATCAAACTTCCATATAGAAGCCAAGCCTTACCCAGATCCAGTTCACCCAAAGTCCACATGTCATTTAGAGGCACTGTGGGAAGGTTATATTAGGAGCCGCTGTCCTCCGTGTTGTGGACGACCTGGATATGGTAGAAACAGTGGGATTTTTGAATTCCAATTTTCCACTTCATTCCACAAAAAAACTATTAGAACTAATAAATCAATTCAGTAAAGTTGCAAAATCAATACACAGAAATCAGTTGCCTTTCTAGACACTAATAACGAACCATCAGAAAGAGAAAGAAAGCAACCCTATTTACAACTGCATCAAAAAGAACAAAATACCTGGGAATAAAGTCAGCCAAGGAGGTGAAAGACCTGCACACTGAAAACTTTAAGACATTGATGAAGACATTGCAAAACACACCAAGAAATGGAAAGATATCCTGTTCTCATGGAATGGAACAATTAATATTGTTAAAATATCCATGCTACCCAAAGCAGTGGACACAGTGAATGCAATCCCTCCCAAAATTCCATGGTATTTTCCCCCCAAATAGAGCAAATCCTCCTAATATCTGTGGGGAACCACAAAGGACCCCAAATAGCCAAAGAAACCCTGAAAAAAGAGAACGGGCTGGAGGCATCTCCCTCCCTGACGTCACACTCTGCTGAGAAGCTACAGGCACCAAAACAGTGTGGAACTGGCTCAAAACGGGCACAGGGACCAGAGGAACAGGACAGAGAGACCAGAATTCAACCCACACGGACGGGGTCGGTGAATTTATGACACAGGGACCAAGGACACACCAAGGAGCACGACACTCCCCACGATAAATGGTGCTGGGAAAACTGGACGCCCCATAACTCACGCTGGCTACCCTGCACACAAACCTGACCAAACACCCAGCTTTCCACGCCAAGCCCTCCCTCGCTCACACGAAGACGGACCCCCTCAACGGTCAGTCGCCCACAGGAAGCTTCTCCCCACTTTTCCTCACCGTCTCTTCACCTTTTCCTCAGGCATCACCTGGGTCCTCAGGAACCCTAGTTCCCTAGTCAGCGTGGACGCAGCCCCACTTTGTCCTGAAGCCGAAACCGAAGTGAGTCCTAAGGAGACGGAGACCGAGCTCCTCTCAGCAGAGACGCTGAGCCGGGCGTCCTACCCGAAGGCCCCCGCCCCCGACCCCGCGCCTGAGGCGGCTCAACTCCTCTCAGCTGCCCTCACAATCGAGTTCCATGGAACGAGCATGCGCTGTGGCTCAGAGAGGCGAACTCGGCGCCACCCTGTGGTCAGTGCAGGAAGTGCAGGCCGCGCCTCCCTCACAGGTCACTGGGGGCAGTGTGCCCTACTGACAGGACTGCTGAATCCATTCAACTGGAAATTCAAACTGAAATGGAGTCTCTATCCCAAAAGTTTTCTAAAAGTAGTTAAGGAACAATTAATTGGAAACCATTTGGAATGAAGGGAATGTAGATGCAAACTTTACAACTTATACCAAATTCACTCAAAGTTATTCAGAGGCAAATTTTATTTTAGTTTATAATTTATGTTTGGCTGCGTTGGGTCTTCGTTGCTGCCTGTGGGCTTCCTCTAGTTGCGTCGAGCGGGGCTACTCTTCGTTGCGGTGCACGGGCTTCTCATTGCGGTGGCTTCTCTTGTGGGCGAGCACGGGCTCTAGGCGTGCAGGCTTCAGTAGTTGTGCCGTGCAGGCTTGGTTGCTCTGCGGCATGTGGGATCTTCCCGGACCAGGGCTCGAGCCTGTGTCCCCTGCATTGGCAGGCGGACTCTTAACCACTGCGTCACCAGGGAAGTCCCCACAGACAAACTTTAAATACAAAACTATTCAAGGGGCTTCCCTGGTGGCGCAGTGGTTGAGAATCTGCCTGCTAATGCAGGGGACACGGGTTCGAGCCCTGGTCTGGGAAGATCCCACATGCTGCGGAGCAACTAGGCCCGTGAGCCACAACTCCTGAGCCTGCGCGTCTGGAGCCTGTGCTCCGCAACAAGAGAGGCCGCGATAGTGAGAGGCCCGCGCACCGCGATGAAGAGGGGCCCCCGCTTGCCACAACTAGAGAAAGCCTTCGCACAGAAACGAAGACCCAACACAGCCAAAAATAAATTAATTAATTAATCAATTAAGAAGAAAAGCTGTCTCTCAAATTTAACTTCCAGAATATATTCAGGAAAAACGCATACGCCCTTTTTGGCCAACCAAAGAAGCGGCCAATGCAAATCAACACTACAAAGAGGTATCACTTCGAATCAGAAAAAAGGACCATCCTCACAAAGGGTAAAAACCAGATATGCAGGACAAGGAGAGGAGAAAAGGGAGCCTCGTTACGCTGAAGGGGGGAATGTAAATTGCCAACGGCCACTCTGGAGAAGTGTGCTGTGTTTCCTAAAACATCTAAAAAACAGAGCTACAAAGCATAGGGCGCTTCCACTCATGGGCCTATATGTTGGAAAATCCAAAAATCCACAGGACGCAGGCACCCCGTTTACTGCTGCTATGTTTACAACAGCCTCGACTTGGGTACAACTTCATAGTCCTTGGAAGGAAAAAATGGTGAAAGAAAATTTGATACTTAAGCACAACGGAATATTACTCAGCCCTGAAATCAATGAAATGAGGCCAGTTGCAGCGACTCAGGGGGACTTATGTATGGTCATTGAGAGTGAAATAAGTTAGACAGCAAGAGAAACTTATCATAAGATATCACTTATAAAAGGAATCTAAAAATCGCCAACCGTGAACTGAATTACAAACAGAACACCATCACACATTTACAAAACACACTTATGGCTGCTTAAGGGGAAGAGTGTGGTGCGTTGATGCATAAACCAGGAGGTTGAAATTGGCACAGATACCGTTCCATACGCCAATAATGTAATCGCCAAGACATACTCATTGTTCAAGGAACTGGACTCAGCACACTCTATTCACAGAAAAAACATATATCTGACTACTAGAAACTAGAAAAGAATTTATTGATGTCTCTCTGTAAGTGACTCAAGTGGATGTACAGCACCAAGAAACACAACATTGCAAATCAGCTACACCCCATTATAAAAATTAATTATAAAAAGAGAAAGACAGTGAGAGAGAGAGAGGAATTCTTACAAAATTCAATCAGGGGCTGTGAGGCAACTGGACTGACCACATCTACACTCACAGCTGAATGGGACGTAAGGCTGGACACCCTAACCCTAAACCCTAACCCTAACCCAACCCTAACCCTACCTTAACCCTAACCCTAACCCAACACTAACCCTAACCCTAAACCTAAACCCTAACCCTAACCCCTAACCCTAACCCAACCCTAAGCATAACCCTAACCCTAACCCCTAGCCGTAGCCCTAGCCCTAACCCTGACCCTAACCCCTAACCCTTAACCCCAACCCTAACCAAGTTCACAAGTAAACTTCTCGCCCACCTGGAGAGAGTGATTTAATTTGAAAGAGTAAAGACACAATCAGCTCAGTAATTGGCCACGGGGGCTGGAGGGGCCAAGGCTAACCTGAGCTGGAGGAACGTGGGTGCCTGCCTGGATGCTCAGAGGCCAAGGGCTGTCCTGAGACCTGCTTGGACACCCGTGCAGATGGAACAAACGATCCGCCCAGTCCCAAGAGGGCCCCACCAGCCCTCACGAACGCAACACCAGACTTCCCTGGTGGCGCAGTGGTTAAGAATCCACCTGCCAATGCAGGGGACACGGGTTTGAGCCCTGGTCCGGGAAGATCCCACATGCTGTGGAGCAACTAAGCCCGTGCACCACAACTACTGAGCCTGCGCTCTAGAACCCGCGAGCCCCAACTGCTGAAGCCCACGCGCTTAGAGCCTGTGCCCTGCAACAAGAGAAGCCACCGCAATGAGAAGCCCCCACTCGCCGCAACTAGAGAAAGCCTCCGGGCAGCAATGCAGACCCAACACAGCCCAAAATTAATTAATTAATTAATTAATTAAGGAAAAAAAAAAGGCAGCACCTGGGGGCTGGCAGACTGAGGCACCAAGTCTTACATCACGTCTACTTAGTATCCTGCATGTCAGGGCCATGCTGGACCTGGGGCTGCCCAGACAGAGTGGGGCCTGCATCACCCTTCCCAGGAGGGAGGGTGGAGGGAAACCCTGCATGACCTCTGAGGCCCTAAGAACCCTTGACTAAGGCTGAGCTCAATTTGAAACAGTGGGTGACCAGAGCAGACATTTCATTCGTCTATCAATGAGAATCCAGCACTGGAGGAGCAGAAAACAATGGCCTCGCTCAACCTTGACGCTAATCCTGACATGGACCCTAACCCTAAACTCTGATCCTGACCCTAAGCCCTGACCTAACCTTAGCCTAACCCGTACCCTAAACCTGTACCTTACCCTAACCCATGCTCTACCCGTATCCTACCTGTACCCCAATTCTAACCCATACCCTAACACCCACTCTAACACAGAACCCTAACACCCTGAGACCAAAACCATAAACCTTAACCAATAAGCAAAACCATAACCATAACCAAACCATAAAATACATTCATTAACCATACCCATAAATAACTCATTAACCATAAAACTTAAACCATAACAGCAACCATAAACCGTACACAGCCCCAACCCTCACACCAGCCCCAGCCCTAATGCTAACCCTCCAAACCACTTCCACCAAGCCAAGTCTAATCAGATTATACAAATACATCTTGAAAAAGAAAACTGGGGAATACTCTGGTGGCCCAGTGGTTAGGACTCTGTGCTTTCACTGCCAAGGGCTCGGGTTCGATCCCTGACTGGGGAACTAAGATCCCACAAGCCATGGGATGTGGCCAAAGTAAATAAATAATTAAAATGAAATAAAACCACTATTTTAAAAAAGATTTTAAAAATAAAGGAAAAAAACAAGAAAACTACCCCAGTACAACTTATAAATATGAATGTAAAAATCTATCACACAATAACAGCAACATGAAACCAACAGAACTTTAAATGGATAATGCCATAAGCCAAGTATCTCTACACCAGGAATTTCAGGTTGCTCAACATATGAAAAGTAAGCAATGTATTCAACCACAATAACGGTGTGAAGTAAAAACACATAATCATATCAATTAATGCAAAAAATCTACAATGAAAGTCCAGTGTTATTTCATGAAAAACACTCAAGAAAGCAGGAGTAAAAGGAAAGTTGTTCAATATGGAAAAGAGTAGTACAAAAAGCCACAGCAAACATCATGCTCAACGTTAAAGACTGAAAGATTTACTCCTGAAATCAGGAACAGGGCCAGGAAGCTGGCCTTCATCACCGTTACTCAATAGTGTACTGGAAGTTCTACCCAGAATCTTGAGGAAAGAAATAAAAGGCATCCATGGGTGAATGGAAAAATTAAAACCGGGTCTCTTCACAGAACATAGGTCACATCATCTTATATATAAAACTACCTATAATCAGCAAAGAAATTATTTGAGCTAATCAACTAATTAATAAGCAAAGTTACAGAACAAAATATCAATTCATGAAAATCTATCTTATATGCATACGCTGGCAAAAAATAATCTGAAAAAGAATTTATGAGAACAATTCCAGTTTTAATAATGTCAACATCAATATTTAGGAGTATATCTAATCAAGGTACAAGACTTGTTTTTATGTATGTAAAGTTGTATGTTTGAAATTACTGGAAAGTCAATTACTTTTCAAAACATCATGTATGTCAACAGCATGCCAGAAAAGCAGAGAAAACATCAAACTTCCATATAGAAGCCAAGCCTTACCCAGATCCAGTTCACCCAAAGTCCACATGTCATTTAGAGGCACTGTGGGAAGGTTATATTAGGAGCCGCTGTCCTCCGTGTTGTGGACGACCTGGATATGGTAGAAACAGTGGGATTTTTGAATTCCAATTTTCCACTTCATTCCACAAAAAAACTATTAGAACTAATAAATCAATTCAGTAAAGTTGCAAAATCAATACACAGAAATCAGTTGCCTTTCTAGACACTAATAACGAACCATCAGAAAGAGAAAGAAAGCAACCCTATTTACAACTGCATCAAAAAGAACAAAATACCTGGGAATAAAGTCAGCCAAGGAGGTGAAAGACCTGCACACTGAAAACTTTAAGACATTGATGAAGACATTGCAAAACACACCAAGAAATGGAAAGATATCCTGTTCTCATGGAATGGAACAATTAATATTGTTAAAATATCCATGCTACCCAAAGCAGTGGACACAGTGAATGCAATCCCTCCCAAAATTCCATGGTATTTTCCCCCCAAATAGAGCAAATCCTCCTAATATCTGTGGGGAACCACAAAGGACCCCAAATAGCCAAAGAAACCCTGAAAAAAGAGAACGGGCTGGAGGCATCTCCCTCCCTGACGTCACACTCTGCTGAGAAGCTACAGGCACCAAAACAGTGTGGAACTGGCTCAAAACGGGCACAGGGACCAGAGGAACAGGACAGAGAGACCAGAATTCAACCCACACGGACGGGGTCGGTGAATTTATGACACAGGGACCAAGGACACACCAAGGAGCACGACACTCCCCACGATAAATGGTGCTGGGAAAACTGGACGCCCCATAACTCACGCTGGCTACCCTGCACACAAACCTGACCAAACACCCAGCTTTCCACGCCAAGCCCTCCCTCGCTCACACGAAGACGGACCCCCTCAACGGTCAGTCGCCCACAGGAAGCTTCTCCCCACTTTTCCTCACCGTCTCTTCACCTTTTCCTCAGGCATCACCTGGGTCCTCAGGAACCCTAGTTCCCTAGTCAGCGTGGACGCAGCCCCACTTTGTCCTGAAGCCGAAACCGAAGTGAGTCCTAAGGAGACGGAGACCGAGCTCCTCTCAGCAGAGACGCTGAGCCGGGCGTCCTACCCGAAGGCCCCCGCCCCCGCCCCCGCGCCTGAGGCGGCTCAACTCCTCTCAGCTGCCCTCACAATCGAGTTCCATGGAACGAGCATGCGCTGTGGCTCAGAGAGGCGAACTCGGCGCCACCCTGTGGTCAGTGCAGGAAGTGCAGGCCGCGCCTCCCTCACAGGTCACTGGGGGCAGCGTGCCCTACTGACAGGACTGCTGAATCCATTCAACTGGAAATTCAAACTGAAATGGAGTCTCTATCCCAAAAGTTTTCTAAAAGTAGTTAAGGAACAATTAATTGGAAACCATTTGGAATGAAGGGAATGTAGATGCAAACTTTACAACTTATACCAAATTCACTCAAAGTTACTCAGAGGCAAATTTTATTTTAGTTTATAATTTATGTTTGGCTGCGTTGGGTCTTCGTTGCTGCATGTGGGCTTCCTCTAGTTGCGTCGAGCGGGGCTACTCTTCGTTGCGGTGCACGGGCTTCTCATTGCGGTGGCTTCTCTTGTGGGCGAGCACGGGCTCTAGGCGTGCAGGCTTCAGTAGTTGTGCCGTGCAGGCTTGGTTGCTCTGCGGCATGTGGGATCTTCCCGGACCAGGGCTCGAGCCTGTGTCCCCTGCATTGGCAGGCGGACTCTTAACCACTGCGTCACCAGGGAAGTCCCCACAGACAAACTTTAAATACAAAACTATTCAAGGGGCTTCCCTGGTGGCGCAGTGGTTGAGAATCTGCCTGCTAATGCAGGGGACACGGGTTCGAGCCCTGGTCTGGGAAGATCCCACATGCCGCGGAGCAACTAGGCCCGTGAGCCACAACTCCTGAGCCTGCGCGTCTGGAGCCTGTGCTCCGCAACAAGAGAGGCCGCGATAGTGAGAGGCCCGCGCACCGCGATGAAGAGGGGCCCCCGCTTGCCACAACTAGAGAAAGCCTTCGCACAGAAACGAAGACCCAACACAGCCAAAAATAAATTAATTAATTAATCAATTAAGAAGAAAAGCTGTCTCTCAAATTTAACTTCCAGAATATATTCAGGAAAAACGCATACGCCCTTTTTGGCCAACCAAAGAAGCGGCCAATGCAAATCAACACTACAAAGAGGTATCACTTCGAATCAGAAAAAAGGACCATCCTCACAAAGGGTAAAAACCAGATATGCAGGACAAGGAGAGGAGAAAAGGGAGCCTCGTTACGCTGAAGGGGGGAATGTAAATTGCCAACGGCCACTCTGGAGAAGTGTGCTGTGTTTCCTAAAACATCTAAAAAACAGAGCTACAAAGCATAGGGCGCTTCCACTCATGGGCCTATATGTTGGAAAATCCAAAAATCCACAGGACGCAGGCACCCCGTTTACTGCTGCTATGTTTACAACAGCCTCGACTTGGGTACAACTTCATAGTCCTTGGAAGGAAAAAATGGTGAAAGAAAATTTGATACTTAAGCACAACGGAATATTACTCAGCCCTGAAATCAATGAAATGAGGCCAGTTGCAGCGACTCAGGGGGACTTATGTATGGTCATTGAGAGTGAAATCAGTTAGACAGCAAGAGAAACTTATCATAAGATATCACTTATAAAAGGAATCTAAAAATCGCCAACCGTGAACTGAATTACAAACAGAACACCATCACACATTTACAAAACACACTTATGGCTGCTTAAGGGGAAGAGTGTGGTGCGTTGATGCATAAACCAGGAGGTTGAAATTGGCACAGATACCGTTCCATACGCCAATAATGTAATCGCCAAGACATACTCATTGTTCAAGGAACTGGACTCAGCACACTCTATTCACAGAAAAAACATATATCTGACTACTAGAAACTAGAAAAGAATTTATTGATGTCTCTCTGTAGGTGACTCAAGTGGATGTACAGCACCAAGAAACACAACATTGCAAATCAGCTACACCCCATTATAAAAATTAATTATAAAAAGAGAAAGACAGTGAGAGAGAGAGAGGAATTCTTACAAAATTCAATCAGGGGCTGTGAGGCAACTGGACTGACCACATCTACACTCACAGCTGAATGGGACGTAAGGCTGGACACCCTAACCCTAAACCCTAACCCTAACCCAACCCTAACCCTACCTTAACCCTAACCCTAACCCAACACTAACCCTAACCCTAAACCTAAACCCTAACCCTAACCCCTAACCCTAACCCAACCCTAAGCATAACCCTAACCCTAACCCCTAGCCGTAGCCCTAGCCCTAACCCTGACCCTAACCCCTAACCCTTAACCCCAACCCTAACCAAGTTCACAAGTAAACTTCTCGCCCACCTGGAGAGAGTGATTTAATTTGAAAGAGTAAAGACACAATCAGCTCAGTAATTGGCCACGGGGGCTGGAGGGGCCAAGGCTAACCTGAGCTGGAGGAACGTGGGTGCCTGCCTGGATGCTCAGAGGCCAAGGGCTGTCCTGAGACCTGCTTGGACACCCGTGCAGATGGAACAAACGATCCGCCCAGTCCCAAGAGGGCCCCACCAGCCCTCACGAACGCAACACCAGACTTCCCTGGTGGCGCAGTGGTTAAGAATCCACCTGCCAATGCAGGGGACACGGGTTTGAGCCCTGGTCCGGGAAGATCCCACATGCTGTGGAGCAACTAAGCCCGTGCACCACAACTACTGAGCCTGCGCTCTAGAACCCGCGAGCCCCAACTGCTGAAGCCCACGCGCTTAGAGCCTGTGCCCTGCAACAAGAGAAGCCACCGCAATGAGAAGCCCCCACTCGCCGCAACTAGAGAAAGCCTCCGGGCAGCAATGCAGACCCAACACAGCCCAAAATTAATTAATTAATTAATTAATTAAGGAAAAAAAAAAAGGCAGCACCTGGGGGCTGGCAGACTGAGGCACCAAGTCTTACATCACGTCTACTTAGTATCCTGCATGTCAGGGCCATGCTGGACCTGGGGCTGCCCAGACAGAGTGGGGCCTGCATCACCCTTCCCAGGAGGGAGGGTGGAGGGAAACCCTGCATGACCTCTGAGGCCCTAAGAACCCTTGACTAAGGCTGAGCTCAATTTGAAACAGTGGGTGACCAGAGCAGACATTTCATTCGTCTATCAATGAGAATCCAGCACTGGAGGAGCAGAAAACAATGGCCTCGCTCAACCTTGACGCTAATCCTGACATGGACCCTAACCCTAAACTCTGATCCTGACCCTAAGCCCTGACCTAACCTTAGCCTAACCCGTACCCTAAACCTGTACCTTACCCTAACCCATGCTCTACCCGTATCCTACCTGTACCCCAATTCTAACCCATACCCTAACACCCACTCTAACACAGAACCCTAACACCCTGAGACCAAAACCATAAACCTTAACCAATAAGCAAAACCATAACCATAACCAAACCATAAAATACATTCATTAACCATACCCATAAATAACTCATTAACCATAAAACTTAAACCATAACAGCAACCATAAACCGTACACAGCCCCAACCCTCACACCAGCCCCAGCCCTAATGCTAACCCTCCAAACCACTTCCACCAAGCCAAGTCTAATCAGATTATACAAATACATCTTGAAAAAGAAAACTGGGGAATACTCTGGTGGCCCAGTGGTTAGGACTCTGTGCTTTCACTGCCAAGGGCTCGGGTTCGATCCCTGACTGGGGAACTAAGATCCCACAAGCCATGGGATGTGGCCAAAGTAAATAAATAATTAAAATGAAATAAAACCACTATTTTAAAAAAGATTTTAAAAATAAAGGAAAAAAACAAGAAAACTACCCCAGTACAACTTATAAATAGGAATGTAAAAATCTATCACACAATAATAGCAACATGAAACCAACAGAACTTTAAATGGATAATGCCATAAGCCAAGTATCTCTACACCAGGAATTTCAGGTTGCTCAACATATGAAAAGTAAGCAATGTATTCAACCACAATAACGGTGTGAAGTAAAAACACATAATCATATCAATTAATGCAAAAAATCTACAATGAAAGTCCAGTGTTATTTCATGAAAAACACTCAAGAAAGCAGGAGTAAAAGGAAAGTTGTTCAATATGGAAAAGAGTAGTACAAAAAGCCACAGCAAACATCATGCTCAACGTTAAAGACTGAAAGATTTACTCCTGAAATCAGGAACAGGGCCAGGAAGCTGGCCTTCATCACCGTTACTCAATAGTGTACTGGAAGTTCTACCCAGAATCTTGAGGAAAGAAATAAAAGGCATCCATGGGTGAATGGAAAAATTAAAACCGGGTCTCTTCACAGAACATAGGTCACATCATCTTATATATAAAACTACCTATAATCAGCAAAGAAATTATTTGAGCTAATCAACTAATTAATAAGCAAAGTTACAGAACAAAATATCAATTCATGAAAATCTATCTTATATGCATACGCTGGCAAAAAATAATCTGAAAAAGAATTTATGAGAACAATTCCAGTTTTAATAATGTCAACATCAATATTTAGGAGTATATCTAATCAAGGTACAAGACTTGTTTTTATGTATGTAAAGTTGTATGTTTGAAATTACTGGAAAGTCAATTACTTTTCAAAACATCATGTATGTCAACAGCATGCCAGAAAAGCAGAGAAAACATCAAACTTCCATATAGAAGCCAAGCCTTACCCAGATCCAGTTCACCCAAAGTCCACATGTCATTTAGAGGCACTGTGGGAAGGTTATATTAGGAGCCGCTGTCCTCCGTGTTGTGGACGACCTGGATATGGTAGAAACAGTGGGATTTTTGAATTCCAATTTTCCACTTCATTCCACAAAAAAACTATTAGAACTAATAAATCAATTCAGTAAAGTTGCAAAATCAATACACAGAAATCAGTTGCCTTTCTAGACACTAATAACGAACCATCAGAAAGAGAAAGAAAGCAACCCTATTTACAACTGCATCAAAAAGAACAAAATACCTGGGAATAAAGTCAGCCAAGGAGGTGAAAGACCTGCACACTGAAAACTTTAAGACATTGATGAAGACATTGCAAAACACACCAAGAAATGGAAAGATATCCTGTTCTCATGGAATGGAACAATTAATATTGTTAAAATATCCATGCTACCCAAAGCAGTGGACACAGTGAATGCAATCCCTCCCAAAATTCCATGGTATTTTCCCCCCAAATAGAGCAAATCCTCCTAATATCTGTGGGGAACCACAAAGGACCCCAAATAGCCAAAGAAACCCTGAAAAAAGAGAACGGGCTGGAGGCATCTCCCTCCCTGACGTCACACTCTGCTGAGAAGCTACAGGCACCAAAACAGTGTGGAACTGGCTCAAAACGGGCACAGGGACCAGAGGAACAGGACAGAGAGACCAGAATTCAACCCACACGGACGGGGTCGGTGAATTTATGACACAGGGACCAAGGACACACCAAGGAGCACGACACTCCCCACGATAAATGGTGCTGGGAAAACTGGACGCCCCATAACTCACGCTGGCTACCCTGCACACAAACCTGACCAAACACCCAGCTTTCCACGCCAAGCCCTCCCTCGCTCACACGAAGACGGACCCCCTCAACGGTCAGTCGCCCACAGGAAGCTTCTCCCCACTTTTCCTCACCGTCTCTTCACCTTTTCCTCAGGCATCACCTGGGTCCTCAGGAACCCTAGTTCCCTAGTCAGCGTGGACGCAGCCCCACTTTGTCCTGAAGCCGAAACCGAAGTGAGTCCTAAGGAGACGGAGACCGAGCTCCTCTCAGCAGAGACGCTGAGCCGGGCGTCCTACCCGAAGGCCCCCGCCCCCGACCCCGCGCCTGAGGCGGCTCAACTCCTCTCAGCTGCCCTCACAATCGAGTTCCATGGAACGAGCATGCGCTGTGGGTCAGAGAGGCGAACTCGGCGCCACCCTGTGGTCAGTGCAGGAAGTGCAGGCCGCGCCTCCCTCACAGGTCACTGGGGGCAGTGTGCCCTACTGACAGGACTGCTGAATCCATTCAACTGGAAATTCAAACTGAAATGGAGTCTCTATCCCAAAAGTTTTCTAAAAGTAGTTAAGGAACAATTAATTGGAAACCATTTGGAATGAAGGGAATGTAGATGCAAACTTTACAACTTATACCAAATTCACTCAAAGTTATTCAGAGGCAAATTTTATTTTAGTTTATAATTTATGTTTGGCTGCGTTGGGTCTTCGTTGCTGCATGTGGGCTTCCTCTAGTTGCGTCGAGCGGGGCTACTCTTCGTTGCGGTGCACGGGCTTCTCATTGCGGTGGCTTCTCTTGTGGGCGAGCACGGGCTCTAGGCGTGCAGGCTTCAGTAGTTGTGCCGTGCAGGCTTGGTTGCTCTGCGGCATGTGGGATCTTCCCGGACCAGGGCTCGAGCCTGTGTCCCCTGCATTGGCAGGCGGACTCTTAACCACTGCGTCACCAGGGAAGTCCCCACAGACAAACTTTAAATACAAAACTATTCAAGGGGCTTCCCTGGTGGCGCAGTGGTTGAGAATCTGCCTGCTAATGCAGGGGACACGGGTTCGAGCCCTGGTCTGGGAAGATCCCACATGCCGCGGAGCAACTAGGCCCGTGAGCCACAACTCCTGAGCCTGCGCGTCTGGAGCCTGTGCTCCGCAACAAGAGAGGCCGCGATAGTGAGAGGCCCGCGCACCGCGATGAAGAGGGGCCCCCGCTTGCCACAACTAGAGAAAGCCTTCGCACAGAAACGAAGACCCAACACAGCCAAAAATAAATTAATTAATTAATCAATTAAGAAGAAAAGCTGTCTCTCAAATTTAACTTCCAGAATATATTCAGGAAAAACGCATACGCCCTTTTTGGCCAACCAAAGAAGCGGCCAATGCAAATCAACACTACAAAGAGGTATCACTTCGAATCAGAAAAAAGGACCATCCTCACAAAGGGTAAAAACCAGATATGCAGGACAAGGAGAGGAGAAAAGGGAGCCTCGTTACGCTGAAGGGGGGAATGTAAATTGCCAACGGCCACTCTGGAGAAGTGTGCTGTGTTTCCTAAAACATCTAAAAAACAGAGCTACAAAGCATAGGGCGCTTCCACTCATGGGCCTATATGTTGGAAAATCCAAAAATCCACAGGACGCAGGCACCCCGTTTACTGCTGCTATGTTTACAACAGCCTCGACTTGGGTACAACTTCATAGTCCTTGGAAGGAAAAAATGGTGAAAGAAAATTTGATACTTAAGCACAACGGAATATTACTCAGCCCTGAAATCAATGAAATGAGGCCAGTTGCAGCGACTCAGGGGGACTTATGTATGGTCATTGAGAGTGAAATCAGTTAGACAGCAAGAGAAACTTATCATAAGATATCACTTATAAAAGGAATCTAAAAATCGCCAACCGTGAACTGAATTACAAACAGAACACCATCACACATTTACAAAACACACTTATGGCTGCTTAAGGGGAAGAGTGTGGTGCGTTGATGCATAAACCAGGAGGTTGAAATTGGCACAGATACCGTTCCATACGCCAATAATGTAATCGCCAAGACATACTCATTGTTCAAGGAACTGGACTCAGCACACTCTATTCACAGAAAAAACATATATCTGACTACTAGAAACTAGAAAAGAATTTATTGATGTCTCTCTGTAAGTGACTCAAGTGGATGTACAGCACCAAGAAACACAACATTGCAAATCAGCTACACCCCATTATAAAAATTAATTATAAAAAGAGAAAGACAGTGAGAGAGAGAGAGGAATTCTTACAAAATTCAATCAGGGGCTGTGAGGCAACTGGACTGACCACATCTACACTCACAGCTGAATGGGACGTAAGGCTGGACACCCTAACCCTAAACCCTAACCCTAACCCAACCCTAACCCTACCTTAACCCTAACCCTAACCCAACACTAACCCTAACCCTAAACCTAAACCCTAACCCTAACCCCTAACCCTAACCCAACCCTAAGCATAACCCTAACCCTAACCCCTAGCCGTAGCCCTAGCCCTAACCCTGACCCTAACCCCTAACCCTTAACCCCAACCCTAACCAAGTTCACAAGTAAACTTCTCGCCCACCTGGAGAGAGTGATTTAATTTGAAAGAGTAAAGACACAATCAGCTCAGTAATTGGCCACGGGGGCTGGAGGGGCCAAGGCTAACCTGAGCTGGAGGAACGTGGGTGCCTGCCTGGATGCTCAGAGGCCAAGGGCTGTCCTGAGACCTGCTTGGACACCCGTGCAGATGGAACAAACGATCCGCCCAGTCCCAAGAGGGCCCCACCAGCCCTCACGAACGCAACACCAGACTTCCCTGGTGGCGCAGTGGTTAAGAATCCACCTGCCAATGCAGGGGACACGGGTTTGAGCCCTGGTCCGGGAAGATCCCACATGCTGTGGAGCAACTAAGCCCGTGCACCACAACTACTGAGCCTGCGCTCTAGAACCCGCGAGCCCCAACTGCTGAAGCCCACGCGCTTAGAGCCTGTGCCCTGCAACAAGAGAAGCCACCGCAATGAGAAGCCCCCACTCGCCGCAACTAGAGAAAGCCTCCGGGCAGCAATGCAGACCCAACACAGCCCAAAATTAATTAATTAATTAATTAAGAAAAAAAAAAAGGCAGCACCTGGGGGCTGGCAGACTGAGGCACCAAGTCTTACATCACGTCTACTTAGTATCCTGCATGTCAGGGCCATGCTGGACCTGGGGCTGCCCAGACAGAGTGGGGCCTGCATCACCCTTCCCAGGAGGGAGGGTGGAGGGAAACCCTGCATGACCTCTGAGGCCCTAAGAACCCTTGACTAAGGCTGAGCTCAATTTGAAACAGTGGGTGACCAGAGCAGACATTTCATTCGTCTATCAATGAGAATCCAGCACTGGAGGAGCAGAAAACAATGGCCTCGCTCAACCTTGACGCTAATCCTGACATGGACCCTAACCCTAAACTCTGATCCTGACCCTAAGCCCTGACCTAACCTTAGCCTAACCCGTACCCTAAACCTGTACCTTACCCTAACCCATGCTCTACCCGTATCCTACCTGTACCCCAATTCTAACCCATACCCTAACACCCACTCTAACACAGAACCCTAACACCCTGAGACCAAAACCATAAACCTTAACCAATAAGCAAAACCATAACCATAACCAAACCATAAAATACATTCATTAACCATACCCATAAATAACTCATTAACCATAAAACTTAAACCATAACAGCAACCATAAACCGTACACAGCCCCAACCCTCACACCAGCCCCAGCCCTAATGCTAACCCTCCAAACCACTTCCACCAAGCCAAGTCTAATCAGATTATACAAATACATCTTGAAAAAGAAAACTGGGGAATACTCTGGTGGCCCAGTGGTTAGGACTCTGTGCTTTCACTGCCAAGGGCTCGGGTTCGATCCCTGACTGGGGAACTAAGATCCCACAAGCCATGGGATGTGGCCAAAGTAAATAAATAATTAAAATGAAATAAAACCACTATTTTAAAAAAGATTTTAAAAATAAAGGAAAAAAACAAGAAAACTACCCCAGTACAACTTATAAATATGAATGTAAAAATCTATCACACAATAACAGCAACATGAAACCAACAGAACTTTAAATGGATAATGCCATAAGCCAAGTATCTCTACACCAGGAATTTCAGGTTGCTCAACATATGAAAAGTAAGCAATGTATTCAACCACAATAACGGTGTGAAGTAAAAACACATAATCATATCAATTAATGCAAAAAATCTACAATGAAAGTCCAGTGTTATTTCATGAAAAACACTCAAGAAAGCAGGAGTAAAAGGAAAGTTGTTCAATATGGAAAAGAGTAGTACAAAAAGCCACAGCAAACATCATGCTCAACGTTAAAGACTGAAAGATTTACTCCTGAAATCAGGAACAGGGCCAGGAAGCTGGCCTTCATCACCGTTACTCAATAGTGTACTGGAAGTTCTACCCAGAATCTTGAGGAAAGAAATAAAAGGCATCCATGGGTGAATGGAAAAATTAAAACCGGGTCTCTTCACAGAACATAGGTCACATCATCTTATATATAAAACTACCTATAATCAGCAAAGAAATTATTTGAGCTAATCAACTAATTAATAAGCAAAGTTACAGAACAAAATATCAATTCATGAAAATCTATCTTATATGCATACGCTGGCAAAAAATAATCTGAAAAAGAATTTATGAGAACAATTCCAGTTTTAATAATGTCAACATCAATATTTAGGAGTATATCTAATCAAGGTACAAGACTTGTTTTTATGTATGTAAAGTTGTATGTTTGAAATTACTGGAAAGTCAATTACTTTTCAAAACATCATGTATGTCAACAGCATGCCAGAAAAGCAGAGAAAACATCAAACTTCCATATAGAAGCCAAGCCTTACCCAGATCCAGTTCACCCAAAGTCCACATGTCATTTAGAGGCACTGTGGGAAGGTTATATTAGGAGCCGCTGTCCTCCGTGTTGTGGACGACCTGGATATGGTAGAAACAGTGGGATTTTTGAATTCCAATTTTCCACTTCATTCCACAAAAAAACTATGAGAACTAATAAATCAATTCAGTAAAGTTGCAAAATCAATACACAGAAATCAGTTGCCTTTCTAGACACTAATAACGAACCATCAGAAAGAGAAAGAAAGCAACCCTATTTACAACTGCATCAAAAAGAACAAAATACCTGGGAATAAAGTCAGCCAAGGAGGTGAAAGACCTGCACACTGAAAACTTTAAGACATTGATGAAGACATTGCAAAACACACCAAGAAATGGAAAGATATCCTGTTCTCATGGAATGGAACAATTAATATTGTTAAAATATCCATGCTACCCAAAGCAGTGGACACAGTGAATGCAATCCCTCCCAAAATTCCATGGTATTTTCCCCCCAAATAGAGCAAATCCTCCTAATATCTGTGGGGAACCACAAAGGACCCCAAATAGCCAAAGAAACCCTGAAAAAAGAGAACGGGCTGGAGGCATCTCCCTCCCTGACGTCACACTCTGCTGAGAAGCTACAGGCACCAAAACAGTGTGGAACTGGCTCAAAACGGGCACAGGGACCAGAGGAACAGGACAGAGAGACCAGAATTCAACCCACACGGACGGGGTCGGTGAATTTATGACACAGGGACCAAGGACACACCAAGGAGCACGACACTCCCCACGATAAATGGTGCTGGGAAAACTGGACGCCCCATAACTCACGCTGGCTACCCTGCACACAAACCTGACCAAACACCCAGCTTTCCACGCCAAGCCCTCCCTCGCTCACACGAAGACGGACCCCCTCAACGGTCAGTCGCCCACAGGAAGCTTCTCCCCACTTTTCCTCACCGTCTCTTCACCTTTTCCTCAGGCATCACCTGGGTCCTCAGGAACCCTAGTTCCCTAGTCAGCGTGGACGCAGCCCCACTTTGTCCTGAAGCCGAAACCGAAGTGAGTCCTAAGGAGACGGAGACCGAGCTCCTCTCAGCAGAGACGCTGAGCCGGGCGTCCTACCCGAAGGCCCCCGCCCCCGACCCCGCGCCTGAGGCGGCTCAACTCCTCTCAGCTGCCCTCACAATCGAGTTCCATGGAACGAGCATGCGCTGTGGCTCAGAGAGGCGAACTCGGCGCCACCCTGTGGTCAGTGCAGGAAGTGCAGGCCGCGCCTCCCTCACAGGTCACTGGGGGCAGTGTGCCCTACTGACAGGACTGCTGAATCCATTCAACTGGAAATTCAAACTGAAATGGAGTCTCTATCCCAAAAGTTTTCTAAAAGTAGTTAAGGAACAATTAATTGGAAACCATTTGGAATGAAGGGAATGTAGATGCAAACTTTACAACTTATACCAAATTCACTCAAAGTTATTCAGAGGCAAATTTTATTTTAGTTTATAATTTATGTTTGGCTGCGTTGGGTCTTCGTTGCTGCCTGTGGGCTTCCTCTAGTTGCGTCGAGCGGGGCTACTCTTCGTTGCGGTGCACGGGCTTCTCATTGCGGTGGCTTCTCTTGTGGGCGAGCACGGGCTCTAGGCGTGCAGGCTTCAGTAGTTGTGCCGTGCAGGCTTGGTTGCTCTGCGGCATGTGGGATCTTCCCGGACCAGGGCTCGAGCCTGTGTCCCCTGCATTGGCAGGCGGACTCTTAACCACTGCGTCACCAGGGAAGTCCCCACAGACAAACTTTAAATACAAAACTATTCAAGGGGCTTCCCTGGTGGCGCAGTGGTTGAGAATCTGCCTGCTAATGCAGGGGACACGGGTTCGAGCCCTGGTCTGGGAAGATCCCACATGCCGCGGAGCAACTAGGCCCGTGAGCCACAACTCCTGAGCCTGCGCGTCTGGAGCCTGTGCTCCGCAACAAGAGAGGCCGCGATAGTGAGAGGCCCGCGCACCGCGATGAAGAGGGGCCCCCGCTTGCCACAACTAGAGAAAGCCTTCGCACAGAAACGAAGACCCAACACAGCCAAAAATAAATTAATTAATTAATCAATTAAGAAGAAAAGCTGTCTCTCAAATTTAACTTCCAGAATATATTCAGGAAAAACGCATACGCCCTTTTTGGCCAACCAAAGAAGCGGCCAATGCAAATCAACACTACAAAGAGGTATCACTTCGAATCAGAAAAAAGGACCATCCTCACAAAGGGTAAAAACCAGATATGCAGGACAAGGAGAGGAGAAAAGGGAGCCTCGTTACGCTGAAGGGGGGAATGTAAATTGCCAACGGCCACTCTGGAGAAGTGTGCTGTGTTTCCTAAAACATCTAAAAAACAGAGCTACAAAGCATAGGGCGCTTCCACTCATGGGCCTATATGTTGGAAAATCCAAAAATCCACAGGACGCAGGCACCCCGTTTACTGCTGCTATGTTTACAACAGCCTCGACTTGGGTACAACTTCATAGTCCTTGGAAGGAAAAAATGGTGAAAGAAAATTTGATACTTAAGCACAACGGAATATTACTCAGCCCTGAAATCAATGAAATGAGGCCAGTTGCAGCGACTCAGGGGGACTTATGTATGGTCATTGAGAGTGAAATCAGTTAGACAGCAAGAGAAACTTATCATAAGATATCACTTATAAAAGGAATCTAAAAATCGCCAACCGTGAACTGAATTACAAACAGAACACCATCACACATTTACAAAACACACTTATGGCTGCTTAAGGGGAAGAGTGTGGTGCGTTGATGCATAAACCAGGAGGTTGAAATTGGCACAGATACCGTTCCATACGCCAATAATGTAATCGCCAAGACATACTCATTGTTCAAGGAACTGGACTCAGCACACTCTATTCACAGAAAAAACATATATCTGACTACTAGAAACTAGAAAAGAATTTATTGATGTCTCTCTGTAAGTGACTCAAGTGGATGTACAGCACCAAGAAACACAACATTGCAAATCAGCTACACCCCATTATAAAAATTAATTATAAAAAGAGAAAGACAGTGAGAGAGAGAGAGGAATTCTTACAAAATTCAATCAGGGGCTGTGAGGCAACTGGACTGACCACATCTACACTCACAGCTGAATGGGACGTAAGGCTGGACACCCTAACCCTAAACCCTAACCCTAACCCAACCCTAACCCTACCTTAACCCTAACCCTAACCCAACACTAACCCTAACCCTAAACCTAAACCCTAACCCTAACCCCTAACCCTAACCCAACCCTAAGCATAACCCTAACCCTAACCCCTAGCCGTAGCCCTAGCCCTAACCCTGACCCTAACCCCTAACCCTTAACCCCAACCCTAACCAAGTTCACAAGTAAACTTCTCGCCCACCTGGAGAGAGTGATTTAATTTGAAAGAGTAAAGACACAATCAGCTCAGTAATTGGCCACGGGGGCTGGAGGGGCCAAGGCTAACCTGAGCTGGAGGAACGTGGGTGCCTGCCTGGATGCTCAGAGGCCAAGGGCTGTCCTGAGACCTGCTTGGACACCCGTGCAGATGGAACAAACGATCCGCCCAGTCCCAAGAGGGCCCCACCAGCCCTCACGAACGCAACACCAGACTTCCCTGGTGGCGCAGTGGTTAAGAATCCACCTGCCAATGCAGGGGACACGGGTTTGAGCCCTGGTCCGGGAAGATCCCACATGCTGTGGAGCAACTAAGCCCGTGCACCACAACTACTGAGCCTGCGCTCTAGAACCCGCGAGCCCCAACTGCTGAAGCCCACGCGCTTAGAGCCTGTGCCCTGCAACAAGAGAAGCCACCGCAATGAGAAGCCCCCACTCGCGGCAACTAGAGAAAGCCTCCGGGCAGCAATGCAGACCCAACACAGCCCAAAATTAATTAATTAATTAATTAAGGAAAAAAAAAAAGGCAGCACCTGGGGGCTGGCAGACTGAGGCACCAAGTCTTACATCACGTCTACTTAGTATCCTGCATGTCAGGGCCATGCTGGACCTGGGGCTGCCCAGACAGAGTGGGGCCTGCATCACCCTTCCCAGGAGGGAGGGTGGAGGGAAACCCTGCATGACCTCTGAGGCCCTAAGAACCCTTGACTAAGGCTGAGCTCAATTTGAAACAGTGGGTGACCAGAGCAGACATTTCATTCGTCTATCAATGAGAATCCAGCACTGGAGGAGCAGAAAACAATGGCCTCGCTCAACCTTGACGCTAATCCTGACATGGACCCTAACCCTAAACTCTGATCCTGACCCTAAGCCCTGACCTAACCTTAGCCTAACCCGTACCCTAAACCTGTACCTTACCCTAACCCATGCTCTACCCGTATCCTACCTGTACCCCAATTCTAACCCATACCCTAACACCCACTCTAACACAGAACCCTAACACCCTGAGACCAAAACCATAAACCTTAACCAATAAGCAAAACCATAACCATAACCAAACCATAAAATACATTCATTAACCATACCCATAAATAACTCATTAACCATAAAACTTAAACCATAACAGCAACCATAAACCGTACACAGCCCCAACCCTCACACCAGCCCCAGCCCTAATGCTAACCCTCCAAACCACTTCCACCAAGCCAAGTCTAATCAGATTATACAAATACATCTTGAAAAAGAAAACTGGGGAATACTCTGGTGGCCCAGTGGTTAGGACTCTGTGCTTTCACTGCCAAGGGCTCGGGTTCGATCCCTGACTGGGGAACTAAGATCCCACAAGCCATGGGATGTGGCCAAAGTAAATAAATAATTAAAATGAAATAAAACCACTATTTTAAAAAAGATTTTAAAAACAAAGGAAAAAAACAAGAAAACTACCCCAGTACAACTTATAAATATGAATGTAAAAATCTATCACACAATAACAGCAACATGAAACCAACAGAACTTTAAATGGATAATGCCATAAGCCAAGTATCTCTACACCAGGAATTTCAGGTTGCTCAACATATGAAAAGTAAGCAATGTATTCAACCACAATAACGGTGTGAAGTAAAAACACATAATCATATCAATTAATGCAAAAAATCTACAATGAAAGTCCAGTGTTATTTCATGAAAAACACTCAAGAAAGCAGGAGTAAAAGGAAAGTTGTTCAATATGGAAAAGAGTAGTACAAAAAGCCACAGCAAACATCATGCTCAACGTTAAAGACTGAAAGATTTACTCCTGAAATCAGGAACAGGGCCAGGAAGCTGGCCTTCATCACCGTTACTCAATAGTGTACTGGAAGTTCTACCCAGAATCTTGAGGAAAGAAATAAAAGGCATCCATGGGTGAATGGAAAAATTAAAACCGGGTCTCTTCACAGAACATAGGTCACATCATCTTATATATAAAACTACCTATAATCAGCAAAGAAATTATTTGAGCTAATCAACTAATTAATAAGCAAAGTTACAGAACAAAATATCAATTCATGAAAATCTATCTTATATGCATACGCTGGCAAAAAATAATCTGAAAAAGAATTTATGAGAACAATTCCAGTTTTAATAATGTCAACATCAATATTTAGGAGTATATCTAATCAAGGTACAAGACTTGTTTTTATGTATGTAAAGTTGTATGTTTGAAATTACTGGAAAGTCAATTACTTTTCAAAACATCATGTATGTCAACAGCATGCCAGAAAAGCAGAGAAAACATCAAACTTCCATATAGAAGCCAAGCCTTACCCAGATCCAGTTCACCCAAAGTCCACATGTCATTTAGAGGCACTGTGGGAAGGTTATATTAGGAGCCGCTGTCCTCCGTGTTGTGGACGACCTGGATATGGTAGAAACAGTGGGATTTTTGAATTCCAATTTTCCACTTCATTCCACAAAAAAACTATGAGAACTAATAAATCAATTCAGTAAAGTTGCAAAATCAATACACAGAAATCAGTTGCCTTTCTAGACACTAATAACGAACCATCAGAAAGAGAAAGAAAGCAACCCTATTTACAACTGCATCAAAAAGAACAAAATACCTGGGAATAAAGTCAGCCAAGGAGGTGAAAGACCTGCACACTGAAAACTTTAAGACATTGATGAAGACATTGCAAAACACACCAAGAAATGGAAAGATATCCTGTTCTCATGGAATGGAACAATTAATATTGTTAAAATATCCATGCTACCCAAAGCAGTGGACACAGTGAATGCAATCCCTCCCAAAATTCCATGGTATTTTCCCCCCAAATAGAGCAAATCCTCCTAATATCTGTGGGGAACCACAAAGGACCCCAAATAGCCAAAGAAACCCTGAAAAAAGAGAACGGGCTGGAGGCATCTCCCTCCCTGACGTCACACTCTGCTGAGAAGCTACAGGCACCAAAACAGTGTGGAACTGGCTCAAAACGGGCACAGGGACCAGAGGAACAGGACAGAGAGACCAGAATTCAACCCACACGGACGGGGTCGGTGAATTTATGACACAGGGACCAAGGACACACCAAGGAGCACGACACTCCCCACGATAAATGGTGCTGGGAAAACTGGACGCCCCATAACTCACGCTGGCTACCCTGCACACAAACCTGACCAAACACCCAGCTTTCCACGCCAAGCCCTCCCTCGCTCACACGAAGACGGACCCCCTCAACGGTCAGTCGCCCACAGGAAGCTTCTCCCCACTTTTCCTCACCGTCTCTTCACCTTTTCCTCAGGCATCACCTGGGTCCTCAGGAACCCTAGTTCCCTAGTCAGCGTGGACGCAGCCCCACTTTGTCCTGAAGCCGAAACCGAAGTGAGTCCTAAGGAGACGGAGACCGAGCTCCTCTCAGCAGAGACGCTGAGCCGGGCGTCCTACCCGAAGGCCCCCGCCCCCGACCCCGCGCCTGAGGCGGCTCAACTCCTCTCAGCTGCCCTCACAATCGAGTTCCATGGAACGAGCATGCGCTGTGGGTCAGAGAGGCGAACTCGGCGCCACCCTGTGGTCAGTGCAGGAAGTGCAGGCCGCGCCTCCCTCACAGGTCACTGGGGGCAGTGTGCCCTACTGACAGGACTGCTGAATCCATTCAACTGGAAATTCAAACTGAAATGGAGTCTCTATCCCAAAAGTTTTCTAAAAGTAGTTAAGGAACAATTAATTGGAAACCATTTGGAATGAAGGGAATGTAGATGCAAACTTTACAACTTATACCAAATTCACTCAAAGTTATTCAGAGGCAAATTTTATTTTAGTTTATAATTTATGTTTGGCTGCGTTGGGTCTTCGTTGCTGCCTGTGGGCTTCCTCTAGTTGCGTCGAGCGGGGCTACTCTTCGTTGCGGTGCACGGGCTTCTCATTGCGGTGGCTTCTCTTGTGGGCGAGCACGGGCTCTAGGCGTGCAGGCTTCAGTAGTTGTGCCGTGCAGGCTTGGTTGCTCTGCGGCATGTGGGATCTTCCCGGACCAGGGCTCGAGCCTGTGTCCCCTGCATTGGCAGGCGGACTCTTAACCACTGCGTCACCAGGGAAGTCCCCACAGACAAACTTTAAATACAAAACTATTCAAGGGGCTTCCCTGGTGGCGCAGTGGTTGAGAATCTGCCTGCTAATGCAGGGGACACGGGTTCGAGCCCTGGTCTGGGAAGATCCCACATGCCGCGGAGCAACTAGGCCCGTGAGCCACAACTCCTGAGCCTGCGCGTCTGGAGCCTGTGCTCCGCAACAAGAGAGGCCGCGATAGTGAGAGGCCCGCGCACCGCGATGAAGAGGGGCCCCCGCTTGCCACAACTAGAGAAAGCCTTCGCACAGAAACGAAGACCCAACACAGCCAAAAATAAATTAATTAATTAATCAATTAAGAAGAAAAGCTGTCTCTCAAATTTAACTTCCAGAATATATTCAGGAAAAACGCATACGCCCTTTTTGGCCAACCAAAGAAGCGGCCAATGCAAATCAACACTACAAAGAGGTATCACTTCGAATCAGAAAAAAGGACCATCCTCACAAAGGGTAAAAACCAGATATGCAGGACAAGGAGAGGAGAAAAGGGAGCCTCGTTACGCTGAAGGGGGGAATGTAAATTGCCAACGGCCACTCTGGAGAAGTGTGCTGTGTTTCCTAAAACATCTAAAAAACAGAGCTACAAAGCATAGGGCGCTTCCACTCATGGGCCTATATGTTGGAAAATCCAAAAATCCACAGGACGCAGGCACCCCGTTTACTGCTGCTATGTTTACAACAGCCTCGACTTGGGTACAACTTCATAGTCCTTGGAAGGAAAAAATGGTGAAAGAAAATTTGATACTTAAGCACAACGGAATATTACTCAGCCCTGAAATCAATGAAATGAGGCCAGTTGCAGCGACTCAGGGGGACTTATGTATGGTCATTGAGAGTGAAATCAGTTAGACAGCAAGAGAAACTTATCATAAGATATCACTTATAAAAGGAATCTAAAAATCGCCAACCGTGAACTGAATTACAAACAGAACACCATCACACATTTACAAAACACACTTATGGCTGCTTAAGGGGAAGAGTGTGGTGCGTTGATGCATAAACCAGGAGGTTGAAATTGGCACAGATACCGTTCCATACGCCAATAATGTAATCGCCAAGACATACTCATTGTTCAAGGAACTGGACTCAGCACACTCTATTCACAGAAAAAACATATATCTGACTACTAGAAACTAGAAAAGAATTTATTGATGTCTCTCTGTAAGTGACTCAAGTGGATGTACAGCACCAAGAAACACAACATTGCAAATCAGCTACACCCCATTATAAAAATTAATTATAAAAAGAGAAAGACAGTGAGAGAGAGAGAGGAATTCTTACAAAATTCAATCAGGGGCTGTGAGGCAACTGGACTGACCACATCTACACTCACAGCTGAATGGGACGTAAGGCTGGACACCCTAACCCTAAACCCTAACCCTAACCCAACCCTAACCCTACCTTAACCCTAACCCTAACCCAACACTAACCCTAACCCTAAACCTAAACCCTAACCCTAACCCCTAACCCTAACCCAACCCTAAGCATAACCCTAACCCTAACCCCTAGCCGTAGCCCTAGCCCTAACCCTGACCCTAACCCCTAACCCTTAACCCCAACCCTAACCAAGTTCACAAGTAAACTTCTCGCCCACCTGGAGAGAGTGATTTAATTTGAAAGAGTAAAGACACAATCAGCTCAGTAATTGGCCACGGGGGCTGGAGGGGCCAAGGCTAACCTGAGCTGGAGGAACGTGGGTGCCTGCCTGGATGCTCAGAGGCCAAGGGCTGTCCTGAGACCTGCTTGGACACCCGTGCAGATGGAACAAACGATCCGCCCAGTCCCAAGAGGGCCCCACCAGCCCTCACGAACGCAACACCAGACTTCCCTGGTGGCGCAGTGGTTAAGAATCCACCTGCCAATGCAGGGGACACGGGTTTGAGCCCTGGTCCGGGAAGATCCCACATGCTGTGGAGCAACTAAGCCCGTGCACCACAACTACTGAGCCTGCGCTCTAGAACCCGCGAGCCCCAACTGCTGAAGCCCACGCGCTTAGAGCCTGTGCCCTGCAACAAGAGAAGCCACCGCAATGAGAAGCCCCCACTCGCGGCAACTAGAGAAAGCCTCCGGGCAGCAATGCAGACCCAACACAGCCCAAAATTAATTAATTAATTAATTAAGGAAAAAAAAAAAGGCAGCACCTGGGGGCTGGCAGACTGAGGCACCAAGTCTTACATCACGTCTACTTAGTATCCTGCATGTCAGGGCCATGCTGGACCTGGGGCTGCCCAGACAGAGTGGGGCCTGCATCACCCTTCCCAGGAGGGAGGGTGGAGGGAAACCCTGCATGACCTCTGAGGCCCTAAGAACCCTTGACTAAGGCTGAGCTCAATTTGAAACAGTGGGTGACCAGAGCAGACATTTCATTCGTCTATCAATGAGAATCCAGCACTGGAGGAGCAGAAAACAATGGCCTCGCTCAACCTTGACGCTAATCCTGACATGGACCCTAACCCTAAACTCTGATCCTGACCCTAAGCCCTGACCTAACCTTAGCCTAACCCGTACCCTAAACCTGTACCTTACCCTAACCCATGCTCTACCCGTATCCTACCTGTACCCCAATTCTAACCCATACCCTAACACCCACTCTAACACAGAACCCTAACACCCTGAGACCAAAACCATAAACCTTAACCAATAAGCAAAACCATAACCATAACCAAACCATAAAATACATTCATTAACCATACCCATAAATAACTCATTAACCATAAAACTTAAACCATAACAGCAACCATAAACCGTACACAGCCCCAACCCTCACACCAGCCCCAGCCCTAATGCTAACCCTCCAAACCACTTCCACCAAGCCAAGTCTAATCAGATTATACAAATACATCTTGAAAAAGAAAACTGGGGAATACTCTGGTGACCCAGTGGTTAGGACTCTGTGCTTTCACTGCCAAGGGCTCGGGTTCGATCCCTGACTGGGGAACTAAGATCCCACAAGCCATGGGATGTGGCCAAAGTAAATAAATAATTAAAATGAAATAAAACCACTATTTTAAAAAAGATTTTAAAAATAAAGGAAAAAAACAAGAAAACTACCCCAGTACAACTTATAAATATGAATGTAAAAATCTATCACACAATAACAGCAACATGAAACCAACAGAACTTTAAATGGATAATGCCATAAGCCAAGTATCTCTACACCAGGAATTTCAGGTTGCTCAACATATGAAAAGTAAGCAATGTATTCAACCACAATAACGGTGTGAAGTAAAAACACATAATCATATCAATTAATGCAAAACATCTACAATGAAAGTCCAGTGTTATTTCATGAAAAACACTCAAGAAAGCAGGAGTAAAAGGAAAGTTGTTCAATATGGAAAAGAGTAGTACAAAAAGCCACAGCAAACATCATGCTCAACGTTAAAGACTGAAAGATTTACTCCTGAAATCAGGAACAGGGCCAGGAAGCTGGCCTTCATCACCGTTACTCAATAGTGTACTGGAAGTTCTACCCAGAATCTTGAGGAAAGAAATAAAAGGCATCCATGGGTGAATGGAAAAATTAAAACCGGGTCTCTTCACAGAACATAGGTCACATCATCTTATATATAAAACTACCTATAATCAGCAAAGAAATTATTTGAGCTAATCAACTAATTAATAAGCAAAGTTACAGAACAAAATATCAATTCATGAAAATCTATCTTATATGCATACGCTGGCAAAAAATAATCTGAAAAAGAATTTATGAGAACAATTCCAGTTTTAATAATGTCAACATCAATATTTAGGAGTATATCTAATCAAGGTACAAGACTTGTTTTTATGTATGTAAAGTTGTATGTTTGAAATTACTGGAAAGTCAATTACTTTTCAAAACATCATGTATGTCAACAGCATGCCAGAAAAGCAGAGAAAACATCAAACTTCCATATAGAAGCCAAGCCTTACCCAGATCCAGTTCACCCAAAGTCCACATGTCATTTAGAGGCACTGTGGGAAGGTTATATTAGGAGCCGCTGTCCTCCGTGTTGTGGACGACCTGGATATGGTAGAAACAGTGGGATTTTTGAATTCCAATTTTCCACTTCATTCCACAAAAAAACTATTAGAACTAATAAATCAATTCAGTAAAGTTGCAAAATCAATACACAGAAATCAGTTGCCTTTCTAGACACTAATAACGAACCATCAGAAAGAGAAAGAAAGCAACCCTATTTACAACTGCATCAAAAAGAACAAAATACCTGGGAATAAAGTCAGCCAAGGAGGTGAAAGACCTGCACACTGAAAACTTTAAGACATTGATGAAGACATTGCAAAACACACCAAGAAATGGAAAGATATCCTGTTCTCATGGAATGGAACAATTAATATTGTTAAAATATCCATGCTACCCAAAGCAGTGGACACAGTGAATGCAATCCCTCCCAAAATTCCATGGTATTTTCCCCCCAAATAGAGCAAATCCTCCTAATATCTGTGGGGAACCACAAAGGACCCCAAATAGCCAAAGAAACCCTGAAAAAAGAGAACGGGCTGGAGGCATCTCCCTCCCTGACGTCACACTCTGCTGAGAAGCTACAGGCACCAAAACAGTGTGGAACTGGCTCAAAACGGGCACAGGGACCAGAGGAACAGGACAGAGAGACCAGAATTCAACCCACACGGACGGGGTCGGTGAATTTATGACACAGGGACCAAGGACACACCAAGGAGCACGACACTCCCCACGATAAATGGTGCTGGGAAAACTGGACGCCCCATAACTCACGCTGGCTACCCTGCACACAAACCTGACCAAACACCCAGCTTTCCACGCCAAGCCCTCCCTCGCTCACACGAAGACGGACCCCCTCAACGGTCAGTCGCCCACAGGAAGCTTCTCCCCACTTTTCCTCACCGTCTCTTCACCTTTTCCTCAGGCATCACCTGGGTCCTCAGGAACCCTAGTTCCCTAGTCAGCGTGGACGCAGCCCCACTTTGTCCTGAAGCCGAAACCGAAGTGAGTCCTAAGGAGACGGAGACCGAGCTCCTCTCAGCAGAGACGCTGAGCCGGGCGTCCTACCCGAAGGCCCCCGCCCCCGACCCCGCGCCTGAGGCGGCTCAACTCCTCTCAGCTGCCCTCACAATCGAGTTCCATGGAACGAGCATGCGCTGTGGGTCAGAGAGGCGAACTCGGCGCCACCCTGTGGTCAGTGCAGGAAGTGCAGGCCGCGCCTCCCTCACAGGTCACTGGGGGCAGTGTGCCCTACTGACAGGACTGCTGAATCCATTCAACTGGAAATTCAAACTGAAATGGAGTCTCTATCCCAAAAGTTTTCTAAAAGTAGTTAAGGAACAATTAATTGGAAACCATTTGGAATGAAGGGAATGTAGATGCAAACTTTACAACTTATACCAAATTCACTCAAAGTTACTCAGAGGCAAATTTTATTTTAGTTTATAATTTATGTTTGGCTGCGTTGGGTCTTCGTTGCTGCATGTGGGCTTCCTCTAGTTGCGTCGAGCGGGGCTACTCTTCGTTGCGGTGCACGGGCTTCTCATTGCGGTGGCTTCTCTTGTGGGCGAGCACGGGCTCTAGGCGTGCAGGCTTCAGTAGTTGTGCCGTGCAGGCTTGGTTGCTCTGCGGCATGTGGGATCTTCCCGGACCAGGGCTCGAGCCTGTGTCCCCTGCATTGGCAGGCGGACTCTTAACCACTGCGTCACCAGGGAAGTCCCCACAGACAAACTTTAAATACAAAACTATTCAAGGGGCTTCCCTGGTGGCGCAGTGGTTGAGAATCTGCCTGCTAATGCAGGGGACACGGGTTCGAGCCCTGGTCTGGGAAGATCCCACATGCCGCGGAGCAACTAGGCCCGTGAGCCACAACTCCTGAGCCTGCGCGTCTGGAGCCTGTGCTCCGCAACAAGAGAGGCCGCGATAGTGAGAGGCCCGCGCACCGCGATGAAGAGGGGCCCCCGCTTGCCACAACTAGAGAAAGCCTTCGCACAGAAACGAAGACCCAACACAGCCAAAAATAAATTAATTAATTAATCAATTAAGAAGAAAAGCTGTCTCTCAAATTTAACTTCCAGAATATATTCAGGAAAAACGCATACGCCCTTTTTGGCCAACCAAAGAAGCGGCCAATGCAAATCAACACTACAAAGAGGTATCACTTCGAATCAGAAAAAAGGACCATCCTCACAAAGGGTAAAAACCAGATATGCAGGACAAGGAGAGGAGAAAAGGGAGCCTCGTTACGCTGAAGGGGGGAATGTAAATTGCCAACGGCCACTCTGGAGAAGTGTGCTGTGTTTCCTAAAACATCTAAAAAACAGAGCTACAAAGCATAGGGCGCTTCCACTCATGGGCCTATATGTTGGAAAATCCAAAAATCCACAGGACGCAGGCACCCCGTTTACTGCTGCTATGTTTACAACAGCCTCGACTTGGGTACAACTTCATAGTCCTTGGAAGGAAAAAATGGTGAAAGAAAATTTGATACTTAAGCACAACGGAATATTACTCAGCCCTGAAATCAATGAAATGAGGCCAGTTGCAGCGACTCAGGGGGACTTATGTATGGTCATTGAGAGTGAAATCAGTTAGACAGCAAGAGAAACTTATCATAAGATATCACTTATAAAAGGAATCTAAAAATCGCCAACCGTGAACTGAATTACAAACAGAACACCATCACACATTTACAAAACACACTTATGGCTGCTTAAGGGGAAGAGTGTGGTGCGTTGATGCATAAACCAGGAGGTTGAAATTGGCACAGATACCGTTCCATACGCCAATAATGTAATCGCCAAGACATACTCATTGTTCAAGGAACTGGACTCAGCACACTCTATTCACAGAAAAAACATATATCTGACTACTAGAAACTAGAAAAGAATTTATTGATGTCTCTCTGTAAGTGACTCAAGTGGATGTACAGCACCAAGAAACACAACATTGCAAATCAGCTACACCCCATTATAAAAATTAATTATAAAAAGAGAAAGACAGTGAGAGAGAGAGAGGAATTCTTACAAAATTCAATCAGGGGCTGTGAGGCAACTGGACTGACCACATCTACACTCACAGCTGAATGGGACGTAAGGCTGGACACCCTAACCCTAAACCCTAACCCTAACCCAACCCTAACCCTACCTTAACCCTAACCCTAACCCAACACTAACCCTAACCCTAAACCTAAACCCTAACCCTAACCCCTAACCCTAACCCAACCCTAAGCATAACCCTAACCCTAACCCCTAGCCGTAGCCCTAGCCCTAACCCTGACCCTAACCCCTAACCCTTAACCCCAACCCTAACCAAGTTCACAAGTAAACTTCTCGCCCACCTGGAGAGAGTGATTTAATTTGAAAGAGTAAAGACACAATCAGCTCAGTAATTGGCCACGGGGGCTGGAGGGGCCAAGGCTAACCTGAGCTGGAGGAACGTGGGTGCCTGCCTGGATGCTCAGAGGCCAAGGGCTGTCCTGAGACCTGCTTGGACACCCGTGCAGATGGAACAAACGATCCGCCCAGTCCCAAGAGGGCCCCACCAGCCCTCACGAACGCAACACCAGACTTCCCTGGTGGCGCAGTGGTTAAGAATCCACCTGCCAATGCAGGGGACACGGGTTTGAGCCCTGGTCCGGGAAGATCCCACATGCTGTGGAGCAACTAAGCCCGTGCACCACAACTACTGAGCCTGCGCTCTAGAACCCGCGAGCCCCAACTGCTGAAGCCCACGCGCTTAGAGCCTGTGCCCTGCAACAAGAGAAGCCACCGCAATGAGAAGCCCCCACTCGCCGCAACTAGAGAAAGCCTCCGGGCAGCAATGCAGACCCAACACAGCCCAAAATTAATTAATTAATTAATTAAGAAAAAAAAAAAGGCAGCACCTGGGGGCTGGCAGACTGAGGCACCAAGTCTTACATCACGTCTACTTAGTATCCTGCATGTCAGGGCCATGCTGGACCTGGGGCTGCCCAGACAGAGTGGGGCCTGCATCACCCTTCCCAGGAGGGAGGGTGGAGGGAAACCCTGCATGACCTCTGAGGCCCTAAGAACCCTTGACTAAGGCTGAGCTCAATTTGAAACAGTGGGTGACCAGAGCAGACATTTCATTCGTCTATCAATGAGAATCCAGCACTGGAGGAGCAGAAAACAATGGCCTCGCTCAACCTTGACGCTAATCCTGACATGGACCCTAACCCTAAACTCTGATCCTGACCCTAAGCCCTGACCTAACCTTAGCCTAACCCGTACCCTAAACCTGTACCTTACCCTAACCCATGCTCTACCCGTATCCTACCTGTACCCCAATTCTAACCCATACCCTAACACCCACTCTAACACAGAACCCTAACACCCTGAGACCAAAACCATAAACCTTAACCAATAAGCAAAACCATAACCATAACCAAACCATAAAATACATTCATTAACCATACCCATAAATAACTCATTAACCATAAAACTTAAACCATAACAGCAACCATAAACCGTACACAGCCCCAACCCTCACACCAGCCCCAGCCCTAATGCTAACCCTCCAAACCACTTCCACCAAGCCAAGTCTAATCAGATTATACAAATACATCTTGAAAAAGAAAACTGGGGAATACTCTGGTGGCCCAGTGGTTAGGACTCTGTGCTTTCACTGCCAAGGGCTCGGGTTCGATCCCTGACTGGGGAACTAAGATCCCACAAGCCATGGGATGTGGCCAAAGTAAATAAATAATTAAAATGAAATAAAACCACTATTTTAAAAAAGATTTTAAAAATAAAGGAAAAAAACAAGAAAACTACCCCAGTACAACTTATAAATATGAATGTAAAAATCTATCACACAATAACAGCAACATGAAACCAACAGAACTTTAAATGGATAATGCCATAAGCCAAGTATCTCTACACCAGGAATTTCAGGTTGCTCAACATATGAAAAGTAAGCAATGTATTCAACCACAATAACGGTGTGAAGTAAAAACACATAATCATATCAATTAATGCAAAAAATCTACAATGAAAGTCCAGTGTTATTTCATGAAAAACACTCAAGAAAGCAGGAGTAAAAGGAAAGTTGTTCAATATGGAAAAGAGTAGTACAAAAAGCCACAGCAAACATCATGCTCAACGTTAAAGACTGAAAGATTTACTCCTGAAATCAGGAACAGGGCCAGGAAGCTGGCCTTCATCACCGTTACTCAATAGTGTACTGGAAGTTCTACCCAGAATCTTGAGGAAAGAAATAAAAGGCATCCATGGGTGAATGGAAAAATTAAAACCGGGTCTCTTCACAGAACATAGGTCACATCATCTTATATATAAAACTACCTATAATCAGCAAAGAAATTATTTGAGCTAATCAACTAATTAATAAGCAAAGTTACAGAACAAAATATCAATTCATGAAAATCTATCTTATATGCATACGCTGGCAAAAAATAATCTGAAAAAGAATTTATGAGAACAATTCCAGTTTTAATAATGTCAACATCAATATTTAGGAGTATATCTAATCAAGGTACAAGACTTGTTTTTATGTATGTAAAGTTGTATGTTTGAAATTACTGGAAAGTCAATTACTTTTCAAAACATCATGTATGTCAACAGCATGCCAGAAAAGCAGAGAAAACATCAAACTTCCATATAGAAGCCAAGCCTTACCCAGATCCAGTTCACCCAAAGTCCACATGTCATTTAGAGGCACTGTGGGAAGGTTATATTAGGAGCCGCTGTCCTCCGTGTTGTGGACGACCTGGATATGGTAGAAACAGTGGGATTTTTGAATTCCAATTTTCCACTTCATTCCACAAAAAAACTATTAGAACTAATAAATCAATTCAGTAAAGTTGCAAAATCAATACACAGAAATCAGTTGCCTTTCTAGACACTAATAACGAACCATCAGAAAGAGAAAGAAAGCAACCCTATTTACAACTGCATCAAAAAGAACAAAATACCTGGGAATAAAGTCAGCCAAGGAGGTGAAAGACCTGCACACTGAAAACTTTAAGACATTGATGAAGACATTGCAAAACACACCAAGAAATGGAAAGATATCCTGTTCTCATGGAATGGAACAATTAATATTGTTAAAATATCCATGCTACCCAAAGCAGTGGACACAGTGAATGCAATCCCTCCCAAAATTCCATGGTATTTTCCCCCCAAATAGAGCAAATCCTCCTAATATCTGTGGGGAACCACAAAGGACCCCAAATAGCCAAAGAAACCCTGAAAAAAGAGAACGGGCTGGAGGCATCTCCCTCCCTGACGTCACACTCTGCTGAGAAGCTACAGGCACCAAAACAGTGTGGAACTGGCTCAAAACGGGCACAGGGACCAGAGGAACAGGACAGAGAGACCAGAATTCAACCCACACGGACGGGGTCGGTGAATTTATGACACAGGGACCAAGGACACACCAAGGAGCACGACACTCCCCACGATAAATGGTGCTGGGAAAACTGGACGCCCCATAACTCACGCTGGCTACCCTGCACACAAACCTGACCAAACACCCAGCTTTCCACGCCAAGCCCTCCCTCGCTCACACGAAGACGGACCCCCTCAACGGTCAGTCGCCCACAGGAAGCTTCTCCCCACTTTTCCTCACCGTCTCTTCACCTTTTCCTCAGGCATCACCTGGGTCCTCAGGAACCCTAGTTCCCTAGTCAGCGTGGACGCAGCCCCACTTTGTCCTGAAGCCGAAACCGAAGTGAGTCCTAAGGAGACGGAGACCGAGCTCCTCTCAGCAGAGACGCTGAGCCGGGCGTCCTACCCGAAGGCCCCCGCCCCCGACCCCGCGCCTGAGGCGGCTCAACTCCTCTCAGCTGCCCTCACAATCGAGTTCCATGGAACGAGCATGCGCTGTGGCTCAGAGAGGCGAACTCGGCGCCACCCTGTGGTCAGTGCAGGAAGTGCAGGCCGCGCCTCCCTCACAGGTCACTGGGGGCAGTGTGCCCTACTGACAGGACTGCTGAATCCATTCAACTGGAAATTCAAACTGAAATGGAGTCTCTATCCCAAAAGTTTTCTAAAAGTAGTTAAGGAACAATTAATTGGAAACCATTTGGAATGAAGGGAATGTAGATGCAAACTTTACAACTTATACCAAATTCACTCAAAGTTATTCAGAGGCAAATTTTATTTTAGTTTATAATTTATGTTTGGCTGCGTTGGGTCTTCGTTGCTGCATGTGGGCTTCCTCTAGTTGCGTCGAGCGGGGCTACTCTTCGTTGCGGTGCACGGGCTTCTCATTGCGGTGGCTTCTCTTGTGGGCGAGCACGGGCTCTAGGCGTGCAGGCTTCAGTAGTTGTGCCGTGCAGGCTTGGTTGCTCTGCGGCATGTGGGATCTTCCCGGACCAGGGCTCGAGCCTGTGTCCCCTGCATTGGCAGGCGGACTCTTAACCACTGCGTCACCAGGGAAGTCCCCACAGACAAACTTTAAATACAAAACTATTCAAGGGGCTTCCCTGGTGGCGCAGTGGTTGAGAATCTGCCTGCTAATGCAGGGGACACGGGTTCGAGCCCTGGTCTGGGAAGATCCCACATGCCGCGGAGCAACTAGGCCCGTGAGCCACAACTCCTGAGCCTGCGCGTCTGGAGCCTGTGCTCCGCAACAAGAGAGGCCGCGATAGTGAGAGGCCCGCGCACCGCGATGAAGAGGGGCCCCCGCTTGCCACAACTAGAGAAAGCCTTCGCACAGAAACGAAGACCCAACACAGCCAAAAATAAATTAATTAATTAATCAATTAAGAAGAAAAGCTGTCTCTCAAATTTAACTTCCAGAATATATTCAGGAAAAACGCATACGCCCTTTTTGGCCAACCAAAGAAGCGGCCAATGCAAATCAACACTACAAAGAGGTATCACTTCGAATCAGAAAAAAGGACCATCCTCACAAAGGGTAAAAACCAGATATGCAGGACAAGGAGAGGAGAAAAGGGAGCCTCGTTACGCTGAAGGGGGGAATGTAAATTGCCAACGGCCACTCTGGAGAAGTGTGCTGTGTTTCCTAAAACATCTAAAAAACAGAGCTACAAAGCATAGGGCGCTTCCACTCATGGGCCTATATGTTGGAAAATCCAAAAATCCACAGGACGCAGGCACCCCGTTTACTGCTGCTATGTTTACAACAGCCTCGACTTGGGTACAACTTCATAGTCCTTGGAAGGAAAAAATGGTGAAAGAAAATTTGATACTTAAGCACAACGGAATATTACTCAGCCCTGAAATCAATGAAATGAGGCCAGTTGCAGCGACTCAGGGGGACTTATGTATGGTCATTGAGAGTGAAATAAGTTAGACAGCAAGAGAAACTTATCATAAGATATCACTTATAAAAGGAATCTAAAAATCGCCAACCGTGAACTGAATTACAAACAGAACACCATCACACATTTACAAAACACACTTATGGCTGCTTAAGGGGAAGAGTGTGGTGCGTTGATGCATAAACCAGGAGGTTGAAATTGGCACAGATACCGTTCCATACGCCAATAATGTAATCGCCAAGACATACTCATTGTTCAAGGAACTGGACTCAGCACACTCTATTCACAGAAAAAACATATATCTGACTACTAGAAACTAGAAAAGAATTTATTGATGTCTCTCTGTAAGTGACTCAAGTGGATGTACAGCACCAAGAAACACAACATTGCAAATCAGCTACACCCCATTATAAAAATTAATTATAAAAAGAGAAAGACAGTGAGAGAGAGAGAGGAATTCTTACAAAATTCAATCAGGGGCTGTGAGGCAACTGGACTGACCACATCTACACTCACAGCTGAATGGGACGTAAGGCTGGACACCCTAACCCTAAACCCTAACCCTAACCCAACCCTAACCCTACCTTAACCCTAACCCTAACCCAACACTAACCCTAACCCTAAACCTAAACCCTAACCCTAACCCCTAACCCTAACCCAACCCTAAGCATAACCCTAACCCTAACCCCTAGCCGTAGCCCTAGCCCTAACCCTGACCCTAACCCCTAACCCTTAACCCCAACCCTAACCAAGTTCACAAGTAAACTTCTCGCCCACCTGGAGAGAGTGATTTAATTTGAAAGAGTAAAGACACAATCAGCTCAGTAATTGGCCACGGGGGCTGGAGGGGCCAAGGCTAACCTGAGCTGGAGGAACGTGGGTGCCTGCCTGGATGCTCAGAGGCCAAGGGCTGTCCTGAGACCTGCTTGGACACCCGTGCAGATGGAACAAACGATCCGCCCAGTCCCAAGAGGGCCCCACCAGCCCTCACGAACGCAACACCAGACTTCCCTGGTGGCGCAGTGGTTAAGAATCCACCTGCCAATGCAGGGGACACGGGTTTGAGCCCTGGTCCGGGAAGATCCCACATGCTGTGGAGCAACTAAGCCCGTGCACCACAACTACTGAGCCTGCGCTCTAGAACCCGCGAGCCCCAACTGCTGAAGCCCACGCGCTTAGAGCCTGTGCCCTGCAACAAGAGAAGCCACCGCAATGAGAAGCCCCCACTCGCCGCAACTAGAGAAAGCCTCCGGGCAGCAATGCAGACCCAACACAGCCCAAAATTAATTAATTAATTAATTAATTAAGAAAAAAAAAAAGGCAGCACCTGGGGGCTGGCAGACTGAGGCACCAAGTCTTACATCACGTCTACTTAGTATCCTGCATGTCAGGGCCATGCTGGACCTGGGGCTGCCCAGACAGAGTGGGGCCTGCATCACCCTTCCCAGGAGGGAGGGTGGAGGGAAACCCTGCATGACCTCTGAGGCCCTAAGAACCCTTGACTAAGGCTGAGCTCAATTTGAAACAGTGGGTGACCAGAGCAGACATTTCATTCGTCTATCAATGAGAATCCAGCACTGGAGGAGCAGAAAACAATGGCCTCGCTCAACCTTGACGCTAATCCTGACATGGACCCTAACCCTAAACTCTGATCCTGACCCTAAGCCCTGACCTAACCTTAGCCTAACCCGTACCCTAAACCTGTACCTTACCCTAACCCATGCTCTACCCGTATCCTACCTGTACCCCAATTCTAACCCATACCCTAACACCCACTCTAACACAGAACCCTAACACCCTGAGACCAAAACCATAAACCTTAACCAATAAGCAAAACCATAACCATAACCAAACCATAAAATACATTCATTAACCATACCCATAAATAACTCATTAACCATAAAACTTAAACCATAACAGCAACCATAAACCGTACACAGCCCCAACCCTCACACCAGCCCCAGCCCTAATGCTAACCCTCCAAACCACTTCCACCAAGCCAAGTCTAATCAGATTATACAAATACATCTTGAAAAAGAAAACTGGGGAATACTCTGGTGGCCCAGTGGTTAGGACTCTGTGCTTTCACTGCCAAGGGCTCGGGTTCCATCCCTGACTGGGGAACTAAGATCCCACAAGCCATGGGATGTGGCCAAAGTAAATAAATAATTAAAATGAAATAAAACCACTATTTTAAAAAAGATTTTAAAAATAAAGGAAAAAAACAAGAAAACTACCCCAGTACAACTTATAAATATGAATGTAAAAATCTATCACACAATAACAGCAACATGAAACCAACAGAACTTTAAATGGATAATGCCATAAGCCAAGTATCTCTACACCAGGAATTTCAGGTTGCTCAACATATGAAAAGTAAGCAATGTATTCAACCACAATAACGGTGTGAAGTAAAAACACATAATCATATCAATTAATGCAAAAAATCTACAATGAAAGTCCAGTGTTATTTCATGAAAAACACTCAAGAAAGCAGGAGTAAAAGGAAAGTTGTTCAATATGGAAAAGAGTAGTACAAAAAGCCACAGCAAACATCATGCTCAACGTTAAAGACTGAAAGATTTACTCCTGAAATCAGGAACAGGGCCAGGAAGCTGGCCTTCATCACCGTTACTCAATAGTGTACTGGAAGTTCTACCCAGAATCTTGAGGAAAGAAATAAAAGGCATCCATGGGTGAATGGAAAAATTAAAACCGGGTCTCTTCACAGAACATAGGTCACATCATCTTATATATAAAACTACCTATAATCAGCAAAGAAATTATTTGAGCTAATCAACTAATTAATAAGCAAAGTTACAGAACAAAATATCAATTCATGAAAATCTATCTTATATGCATACGCTGGCAAAAAATAATCTGAAAAAGAATTTATGAGAACAATTCCAGTTTTAATAATGTCAACATCAATATTTAGGAGTATATCTAATCAAGGTACAAGACTTGTTTTTATGTATGTAAAGTTGTATGTTTGAAATTACTGGAAAGTCAATTACTTTTCAAAACATCATGTATGTCAACAGCATGCCAGAAAAGCAGAGAAAACATCAAACTTCCATATAGAAGCCAAGCCTTACCCAGATCCAGTTCACCCAAAGTCCACATGTCATTTAGAGGCACTGTGGGAAGGTTATATTAGGAGCCGCTGTCCTCCGTGTTGTGGACGACCTGGATATGGTAGAAACAGTGGGATTTTTGAATTCCAATTTTCCACTTCATTCCACAAAAAAACTATTAGAACTAATAAATCAATTCAGTAAAGTTGCAAAATCAATACACAGAAATCAGTTGCCTTTCTAGACACTAATAACGAACCATCAGAAAGAGAAAGAAAGCAACCCTATTTACAACTGCATCAAAAAGAACAAAATACCTGGGAATAAAGTCAGCCAAGGAGGTGAAAGACCTGCACACTGAAAACTTTAAGACATTGATGAAGACATTGCAAAACACACCAAGAAATGGAAAGATATCCTGTTCTCATGGAATGGAACAATTAATATTGTTAAAATATCCATGCTACCCAAAGCAGTGGACACAGTGAATGCAATCCCTCCCAAAATTCCATGGTATTTTCCCCCCAAATAGAGCAAATCCTCCTAATATCTGTGGGGAACCACAAAGGACCCCAAATAGCCAAAGAAACCCTGAAAAAAGAGAACGGGCTGGAGGCATCTCCCTCCCTGACGTCACACTCTGCTGAGAAGCTACAGGCACCAAAACAGTGTGGAACTGGCTCAAAACGGGCACAGGGACCAGAGGAACAGGACAGAGAGACCAGAATTCAACCCACACGGACGGGGTCGGTGAATTTATGACACAGGGACCAAGGACACACCAAGGAGCACGACACTCCCCACGATAAATGGTGCTGGGAAAACTGGACGCCCCATAACTCACGCTGGCTACCCTGCACACAAACCTGACCAAACACCCAGCTTTCCACGCCAAGCCCTCCCTCGCTCACACGAAGACGGACCCCCTCAACGGTCAGTCGCCCACAGGAAGCTTCTCCCCACTTTTCCTCACCGTCTCTTCACCTTTTCCTCAGGCATCACCTGGGTCCTCAGGAACCCTAGTTCCCTAGTCAGCGTGGACGCAGCCCCACTTTGTCCTGAAGCCGAAACCGAAGTGAGTCCTAAGGAGACGGAGACCGAGCTCCTCTCAGCAGAGACGCTGAGCCGGGCGTCCTACCCGAAGGCCCCCGCCCCCGACCCCGCGCCTGAGGCGGCTCAACTCCTCTCAGCTGCCCTCACAATCGAGTTCCATGGAACGAGCATGCGCTGTGGGTCAGAGAGGCGAACTCGGCGCCACCCTGTGGTCAGTGCAGGAAGTGCAGGCCGCGCCTCCCTCACAGGTCACTGGGGGCAGTGTGCCCTACTGACAGGACTGCTGAATCCATTCAACTGGAAATTCAAACTGAAATGGAGTCTCTATCCCAAAAGTTTTCTAAAAGTAGTTAAGGAACAATTAATTGGAAACCATTTGGAATGAAGGGAATGTAGATGCAAACTTTACAACTTATACCAAATTCACTCAAAGTTATTCAGAGGCAAATTTTATTTTAGTTTATAATTTATGTTTGGCTGCGTTGGGTCTTCGTTGCTGCATGTGGGCTTCCTCTAGTTGCGTCGAGCGGGGCTACTCTTCGTTGCGGTGCACGGGCTTCTCATTGCGGTGGCTTCTCTTGTGGGCGAGCACGGGCTCTAGGCGTGCAGGCTTCAGTAGTTGTGCCGTGCAGGCTTGGTTGCTCTGCGGCATGTGGGATCTTCCCGGACCAGGGCTCGAGCCTGTGTCCCCTGCATTGGCAGGCGGACTCTTAACCACTGCGTCACCAGGGAAGTCCCCACAGACAAACTTTAAATACAAAACTATTCAAGGGGCTTCCCTGGTGGCGCAGTGGTTGAGAATCTGCCTGCTAATGCAGGGGACACGGGTTCGAGCCCTGGTCTGGGAAGATCCCACATGCCGCGGAGCAACTAGGCCCGTGAGCCACAACTCCTGAGCCTGCGCGTCTGGAGCCTGTGCTCCGCAACAAGAGAGGCCGCGATAGTGAGAGGCCCGCGCACCGCGATGAAGAGGGGCCCCCGCTTGCCACAACTAGAGAAAGCCTTCGCACAGAAACGAAGACCCAACACAGCCAAAAATAAATTAATTAATTAATCAATTAAGAAGAAAAGCTGTCTCTCAAATTTAACTTCCAGAATATATTCAGGAAAAACGCATACGCCCTTTTTGGCCAACCAAAGAAGCGGCCAATGCAAATCAACACTACAAAGAGGTATCACTTCGAATCAGAAAAAAGGACCATCCTCACAAAGGGTAAAAACCAGATATGCAGGACAAGGAGAGGAGAAAAGGGAGCCTCGTTACGCTGAAGGGGGGAATGTAAATTGCCAACGGCCACTCTGGAGAAGTGTGCTGTGTTTCCTAAAACATCTAAAAAACAGAGCTACAAAGCATAGGGCGCTTCCACTCATGGGCCTATATGTTGGAAAATCCAAAAATCCACAGGACGCAGGCACCCCGTTTACTGCTGCTATGTTTACAACAGCCTCGACTTGGGTACAACTTCATAGTCCTTGGAAGGAAAAAATGGTGAAAGAAAATTTGATACTTAAGCACAACGGAATATTACTCAGCCCTGAAATCAATGAAATGAGGCCAGTTGCAGCGACTCAGGGGGACTTATGTATGGTCATTGAGAGTGAAATAAGTTAGACAGCAAGAGAAACTTATCATAAGATATCACTTATAAAAGGAATCTAAAAATCGCCAACCGTGAACTGAATTACAAACAGAACACCATCACACATTTACAAAACACACTTATGGCTGCTTAAGGGGAAGAGTGTGGTGCGTTGATGCATAAACCAGGAGGTTGAAATTGGCACAGATACCGTTCCATACGCCAATAATGTAATCGCCAAGACATACTCATTGTTCAAGGAACTGGACTCAGCACACTCTATTCACAGAAAAAACATATATCTGACTACTAGAAACTAGAAAAGAATTTATTGATGTCTCTCTGTAAGTGACTCAAGTGGATGTACAGCACCAAGAAACACAACATTGCAAATCAGCTACACCCCATTATAAAAATTAATTATAAAAAGAGAAAGACAGTGAGAGAGAGAGAGGAATTCTTACAAAATTCAATCAGGGGCTGTGAGGCAACTGGACTGACCACATCTACACTCACAGCTGAATGGGACGTAAGGCTGGACACCCTAACCCTAAACCCTAACCCTAACCCAACCCTAACCCTACCTTAACCCTAACCCTAACCCAACACTAACCCTAACCCTAAACCTAAACCCTAACCCTAACCCCTAACCCTAACCCAACCCTAAGCATAACCCTAACCCTAACCCCTAGCCGTAGCCCTAGCCCTAACCCTGACCCTAACCCCTAACCCTTAACCCCAACCCTAACCAAGTTCACAAGTAAACTTCTCGCCCACCTGGAGAGAGTGATTTAATTTGAAAGAGTAAAGACACAATCAGCTCAGTAATTGGCCACGGGGGCTGGAGGGGCCAAGGCTAACCTGAGCTGGAGGAACGTGGGTGCCTGCCTGGATGCTCAGAGGCCAAGGGCTGTCCTGAGACCTGCTTGGACACCCGTGCAGATGGAACAAACGATCCGCCCAGTCCCAAGAGGGCCCCACCAGCCCTCACGAACGCAACACCAGACTTCCCTGGTGGCGCAGTGGTTAAGAATCCACCTGCCAATGCAGGGGACACGGGTTTGAGCCCTGGTCCGGGAAGATCCCACATGCTGTGGAGCAACTAAGCCCGTGCACCACAACTACTGAGCCTGCGCTCTAGAACCCGCGAGCCCCAACTGCTGAAGCCCACGCGCTTAGAGCCTGTGCCCTGCAACAAGAGAAGCCACCGCAATGAGAAGCCCCCACTCGCCGCAACTAGAGAAAGCCTCCGGGCAGCAATGCAGACCCAACACAGCCCAAAATTAATTAATTAATTAATTAATTAAGAAAAAAAAAAAGGCAGCACCTGGGGGCTGGCAGACTGAGGCACCAAGTCTTACATCACGTCTACTTAGTATCCTGCATGTCAGGGCCATGCTGGACCTGGGGCTGCCCAGACAGAGTGGGGCCTGCATCACCCTTCCCAGGAGGGAGGGTGGAGGGAAACCCTGCATGACCTCTGAGGCCCTAAGAACCCTTGACTAAGGCTGAGCTCAATTTGAAACAGTGGGTGACCAGAGCAGACATTTCATTCGTCTATCAATGAGAATCCAGCACTGGAGGAGCAGAAAACAATGGCCTCGCTCAACCTTGACGCTAATCCTGACATGGACCCTAACCCTAAACTCTGATCCTGACCCTAAGCCCTGACCTAACCTTAGCCTAACCCGTACCCTAAACCTGTACCTTACCCTAACCCATGCTCTACCCGTATCCTACCTGTACCCCAATTCTAACCCATACCCTAACACCCACTCTAACACAGAACCCTAACACCCTGAGACCAAAACCATAAACCTTAACCAATAAGCAAAACCATAACCATAACCAAACCATAAAATACATTCATTAACCATACCCATAAATAACTCATTAACCATAAAACTTAAACCATAACAGCAACCATAAACCGTACACAGCCCCAACCCTCACACCAGCCCCAGCCCTAATGCTAACCCTCCAAACCACTTCCACCAAGCCAAGTCTAATCAGATTATACAAATACATCTTGAAAAAGAAAACTGGGGAATACTCTGGTGGCCCAGTGGTTAGGACTCTGTGCTTTCACTGCCAAGGGCTCGGGTTCCATCCCTGACTGGGGAACTAAGATCCCACAAGCCATGGGATGTGGCCAAAGTAAATAAATAATTAAAATGAAATAAAACCACTATTTTAAAAAAGATTTTAAAAATAAAGGAAAAAAACAAGAAAACTACCCCAGTACAACTTATAAATATGAATGTAAAAATCTATCACACAATAACAGCAACATGAAACCAACAGAACTTTAAATGGATAATGCCATAAGCCAAGTATCTCTACACCAGGAATTTCAGGTTGCTCAACATATGAAAAGTAAGCAATGTATTCAACCACAATAACGGTGTGAAGTAAAAACACATAATCATATCAATTAATGCAAAAAATCTACAATGAAAGTCCAGTGTTATTTCATGAAAAACACTCAAGAAAGCAGGAGTAAAAGGAAAGTTGTTCAATATGGAAAAGAGTAGTACAAAAAGCCACAGCAAACATCATGCTCAACGTTAAAGACTGAAAGATTTACTCCTGAAATCAGGAACAGGGCCAGGAAGCTGGCCTTCATCACCGTTACTCAATAGTGTACTGGAAGTTCTACCCAGAATCTTGAGGAAAGAAATAAAAGGCATCCATGGGTGAATGGAAAAATTAAAACCGGGTCTCTTCACAGAACATAGGTCACATCATCTTATATATAAAACTACCTATAATCAGCAAAGAAATTATTTGAGCTAATCAACTAATTAATAAGCAAAGTTACAGAACAAAATATCAATTCATGAAAATCTATCTTATATGCATACGCTGGCAAAAAATAATCTGAAAAAGAATTTATGAGAACAATTCCAGTTTTAATAATGTCAACATCAATATTTAGGAGTATATCTAATCAAGGTACAAGACTTGTTTTTATGTATGTAAAGTTGTATGTTTGAAATTACTGGAAAGTCAATTACTTTTCAAAACATCATGTATGTCAACAGCATGCCAGAAAAGCAGAGAAAACATCAAACTTCCATATAGAAGCCAAGCCTTACCCAGATCCAGTTCACCCAAAGTCCACATGTCATTTAGAGGCACTGTGGGAAGGTTATATTAGGAGCCGCTGTCCTCCGTGTTGTGGACGACCTGGATATGGTAGAAACAGTGGGATTTTTGAATTCCAATTTTCCACTTCATTCCACAAAAAAACTATTAGAACTAATAAATCAATTCAGTAAAGTTGCAAAATCAATACACAGAAATCAGTTGCCTTTCTAGACACTAATAACGAACCATCAGAAAGAGAAAGAAAGCAACCCTATTTACAACTGCATCAAAAAGAACAAAATACCTGGGAATAAAGTCAGCCAAGGAGGTGAAAGACCTGCACACTGAAAACTTTAAGACATTGATGAAGACATTGCAAAACACACCAAGAAATGGAAAGATATCCTGTTCTCATGGAATGGAACAATTAATATTGTTAAAATATCCATGCTACCCAAAGCAGTGGACACAGTGAATGCAATCCCTCCCAAAATTCCATGGTATTTTCCCCCCAAATAGAGCAAATCCTCCTAATATCTGTGGGGAACCACAAAGGACCCCAAATAGCCAAAGAAACCCTGAAAAAAGAGAACGGGCTGGAGGCATCTCCCTCCCTGACGTCACACTCTGCTGAGAAGCTACAGGCACCAAAACAGTGTGGAACTGGCTCAAAACGGGCACAGGGACCAGAGGAACAGGACAGAGAGACCAGAATTCAACCCACACGGACGGGGTCGGTGAATTTATGACACAGGGACCAAGGACACACCAAGGAGCACGACACTCCCCACGATAAATGGTGCTGGGAAAACTGGACGCCCCATAACTCACGCTGGCTACCCTGCACACAAACCTGACCAAACACCCAGCTTTCCACGCCAAGCCCTCCCTCGCTCACACGAAGACGGACCCCCTCAACGGTCAGTCGCCCACAGGAAGCTTCTCCCCACTTTTCCTCACCGTCTCTTCACCTTTTCCTCAGGCATCACCTGGGTCCTCAGGAACCCTAGTTCCCTAGTCAGCGTGGACGCAGCCCCACTTTGTCCTGAAGCCGAAACCGAAGTGAGTCCTAAGGAGACGGAGACCGAGCTCCTCTCAGCAGAGACGCTGAGCCGGGCGTCCTACCCGAAGGCCCCCGCCCCCGACCCCGCGCCTGAGGCGGCTCAACTCCTCTCAGCTGCCCTCACAATCGAGTTCCATGGAACGAGCATGCGCTGTGGCTCAGAGAGGCGAACTCGGCGCCACCCTGTGGTCAGTGCAGGAAGTGCAGGCCGCGCCTCCCTCACAGGTCACTGGGGGCAGTGTGCCCTACTGACAGGACTGCTGAATCCATTCAACTGGAAATTCAAACTGAAATGGAGTCTCTATCCCAAAAGTTTTCTAAAAGTAGTTAAGGAACAATTAATTGGAAACCATTTGGAATGAAGGGAATGTAGATGCAAACTTTACAACTTATACCAAATTCACTCAAAGTTATTCAGAGGCAAATTTTATTTTAGTTTATAATTTATGTTTGGCTGCGTTGGGTCTTCGTTGCTGCATGTGGGCTTCCTCTAGTTGCGTCGAGCGGGGCTACTCTTCGTTGCGGTGCACGGGCTTCTCATTGCGGTGGCTTCTCTTGTGGGCGAGCACGGGCTCTAGGCGTGCAGGCTTCAGTAGTTGTGCCGTGCAGGCTTGGTTGCTCTGCGGCATGTGGGATCTTCCCGGACCAGGGCTCGAGCCTGTGTCCCCTGCATTGGCAGGCGGACTCTTAACCACTGCGTCACCAGGGAAGTCCCCACAGACAAACTTTAAATACAAAACTATTCAAGGGGCTTCCCTGGTGGCGCAGTGGTTGAGAATCTGCCTGCTAATGCAGGGGACACGGGTTCGAGCCCTGGTCTGGGAAGATCCCACATGCCGCGGAGCAACTAGGCCCGTGAGCCACAACTCCTGAGCCTGCGCGTCTGGAGCCTGTGCTCCGCAACAAGAGAGGCCGCGATAGTGAGAGGCCCGCGCACCGCGATGAAGAGGGGCCCCCGCTTGCCACAACTAGAGAAAGCCTTCGCACAGAAACGAAGACCCAACACAGCCAAAAATAAATTAATTAATTAATCAATTAAGAAGAAAAGCTGTCTCTCAAATTTAACTTCCAGAATATATTCAGGAAAAACGCATACGCCCTTTTTGGCCAACCAAAGAAGCGGCCAATGCAAATCAACACTACAAAGAGGTATCACTTCGAATCAGAAAAAAGGACCATCCTCACAAAGGGTAAAAACCAGATATGCAGGACAAGGAGAGGAGAAAAGGGAGCCTCGTTACGCTGAAGGGGGGAATGTAAATTGCCAACGGCCACTCTGGAGAAGTGTGCTGTGTTTCCTAAAACATCTAAAAAACAGAGCTACAAAGCATAGGGCGCTTCCACTCATGGGCCTATATGTTGGAAAATCCAAAAATCCACAGGACGCAGGCACCCCGTTTACTGCTGCTATGTTTACAACAGCCTCGACTTGGGTACAACTTCATAGTCCTTGGAAGGAAAAAATGGTGAAAGAAAATTTGATACTTAAGCACAACGGAATATTACTCAGCCCTGAAATCAATGAAATGAGGCCAGTTGCAGCGACTCAGGGGGACTTATGTATGGTCATTGAGAGTGAAATAAGTTAGACAGCAAGAGAAACTTATCATAAGATATCACTTATAAAAGGAATCTAAAAATCGCCAACCGTGAACTGAATTACAAACAGAACACCATCACACATTTACAAAACACACTTATGGCTGCTTAAGGGGAAGAGTGTGGTGCGTTGATGCATAAACCAGGAGGTTGAAATTGGCACAGATACCGTTCCATACGCCAATAATGTAATCGCCAAGACATACTCATTGTTCAAGGAACTGGACTCAGCACACTCTATTCACAGAAAAAACATATATCTGACTACTAGAAACTAGAAAAGAATTTATTGATGTCTCTCTGTAAGTGACTCAAGTGGATGTACAGCACCAAGAAACACAACATTGCAAATCAGCTACACCCCATTATAAAAATTAATTATAAAAAGAGAAAGACAGTGAGAGAGAGAGAGGAATTCTTACAAAATTCAATCAGGGGCTGTGAGGCAACTGGACTGACCACATCTACACTCACAGCTGAATGGGACGTAAGGCTGGACACCCTAACCCTAAACCCTAACCCTAACCCAACCCTAACCCTACCTTAACCCTAACCCTAACCCAACACTAACCCTAACCCTAAACCTAAACCCTAACCCTAACCCCTAACCCTAACCCAACCCTAAGCATAACCCTAACCCTAACCCCTAGCCGTAGCCCTAGCCCTAACCCTGACCCTAACCCCTAACCCTTAACCCCAACCCTAACCAAGTTCACAAGTAAACTTCTCGCCCACCTGGAGAGAGTGATTTAATTTGAAAGAGTAAAGACACAATCAGCTCAGTAATTGGCCACGGGGGCTGGAGGGGCCAAGGCTAACCTGAGCTGGAGGAACGTGGGTGCCTGCCTGGATGCTCAGAGGCCAAGGGCTGTCCTGAGACCTGCTTGGACACCCGTGCAGATGGAACAAACGATCCGCCCAGTCCCAAGAGGGCCCCACCAGCCCTCACGAACGCAACACCAGACTTCCCTGGTGGCGCAGTGGTTAAGAATCCACCTGCCAATGCAGGGGACACGGGTTTGAGCCCTGGTCCGGGAAGATCCCACATGCTGTGGAGCAACTAAGCCCGTGCACCACAACTACTGAGCCTGCGCTCTAGAACCCGCGAGCCCCAACTGCTGAAGCCCACGCGCTTAGAGCCTGTGCCCTGCAACAAGAGAAGCCACCGCAATGAGAAGCCCCCACTCGCCGCAACTAGAGAAAGCCTCCGGGCAGCAATGCAGACCCAACACAGCCCAAAATTAATTAATTAATTAATTAATTAAGGAAAAAAAAAAGGCAGCACCTGGGGGCTGGCAGACTGAGGCACCAAGTCTTACATCACGTCTACTTAGTATCCTGCATGTCAGGGCCATGCTGGACCTGGGGCTGCCCAGACAGAGTGGGGCCTGCATCACCCTTCCCAGGAGGGAGGGTGGAGGGAAACCCTGCATGACCTCTGAGGCCCTAAGAACCCTTGACTAAGGCTGAGCTCAATTTGAAACAGTGGGTGACCAGAGCAGACATTTCATTCGTCTATCAATGAGAATCCAGCACTGGAGGAGCAGAAAACAATGGCCTCGCTCAACCTTGACGCTAATCCTGACATGGACCCTAACCCTAAACTCTGATCCTGACCCTAAGCCCTGACCTAACCTTAGCCTAACCCGTACCCTAAACCTGTACCTTACCCTAACCCATGCTCTACCCGTATCCTACCTGTACCCCAATTCTAACCCATACCCTAACACCCACTCTAACACAGAACCCTAACACCCTGAGACCAAAACCATAAACCTTAACCAATAAGCAAAACCATAACCATAACCAAACCATAAAATACATTCATTAACCATACCCATAAATAACTCATTAACCATAAAACTTAAACCATAACAGCAACCATAAACCGTACACAGCCCCAACCCTCACACCAGCCCCAGCCCTAATGCTAACCCTCCAAACCACTTCCACCAAGCCAAGTCTAATCAGATTATACAAATACATCTTGAAAAAGAAAACTGGGGAATACTCTGGTGGCCCAGTGGTTAGGACTCTGTGCTTTCACTGCCAAGGGCTCGGGTTCGATCCCTGACTGGGGAACTAAGATCCCACAAGCCATGGGATGTGGCCAAAGTAAATAAATAATTAAAATGAAATAAAACCACTATTTTAAAAAAGATTTTAAAAATAAAGGAAAAAAACAAGAAAACTACCCCAGTACAACTTATAAATATGAATGTAAAAATCTATCACACAATAACAGCAACATGAAACCAACAGAACTTTAAATGGATAATGCCATAAGCCAAGTATCTCTACACCAGGAATTTCAGGTTGCTCAACATATGAAAAGTAAGCAATGTATTCAACCACAATAACGGTGTGAAGTAAAAACACATAATCATATCAATTAATGCAAAACATCTACAATGAAAGTCCAGTGTTATTTCATGAAAAACACTCAAGAAAGCAGGAGTAAAAGGAAAGTTGTTCAATATGGAAAAGAGTAGTACAAAAAGCCACAGCAAACATCATGCTCAACGTTAAAGACTGAAAGATTTACTCCTGAAATCAGGAACAGGGCCAGGAAGCTGGCCTTCATCACCGTTACTCAATAGTGTACTGGAAGTTCTACCCAGAATCTTGAGGAAAGAAATAAAAGGCATCCATGGGTGAATGGAAAAATTAAAACCGGGTCTCTTCACAGAACATAGGTCACATCATCTTATATATAAAACTACCTATAATCAGCAAAGAAATTATTTGAGCTAATCAACTAATTAATAAGCAAAGTTACAGAACAATATATCAATTCATGAAAATCTATCTTATATGCATACGCTGGCAAAAAATAATCTGAAAAAGAATTTATGAGAACAATTCCAGTTTTAATAATGTCAACATCAATATTTAGGAGTATATCTAATCAAGGTACAAGACTTGTTTTTATGTATGTAAAGTTGTATGTTTGAAATTACTGGAAAGTCAATTACTTTTCAAAACATCATGTATGTCAACAGCATGCCAGAAAAGCAGAGAAAACATCAAACTTCCATATAGAAGCCAAGCCTTACCCAGATCCAGTTCACCCAAAGTCCACATGTCATTTAGAGGCACTGTGGGAAGGTTATATTAGGAGCCGCTGTCCTCCGTGTTGTGGACGACCTGGATATGGTAGAAACAGTGGGATTTTTGAATTCCAATTTTCCACTTCATTCCACAAAAAAACTATTAGAACTAATAAATCAATTCAGTAAAGTTGCAAAATCAATACACAGAAATCAGTTGCCTTTCTAGACACTAATAACGAACCATCAGAAAGAGAAAGAAAGCAACCCTATTTACAACTGCATCAAAAAGAACAAAATACCTGGGAATAAAGTCAGCCAAGGAGGTGAAAGACCTGCACACTGAAAACTTTAAGACATTGATGAAGACATTGCAAAACACACCAAGAAATGGAAAGATATCCTGTTCTCATGGAATGGAACAATTAATATTGTTAAAATATCCATGCTACCCAAAGCAGTGGACACAGTGAATGCAATCCCTCCCAAAATTCCATGGTATTTTCCCCCCAAATAGAGCAAATCCTCCTAATATCTGTGGGGAACCACAAAGGACCCCAAATAGCCAAAGAAACCCTGAAAAAAGAGAACGGGCTGGAGGCATCTCCCTCCCTGACGTCACACTCTGCTGAGAAGCTACAGGCACCAAAACAGTGTGGAACTGGCTCAAAACGGGCACAGGGACCAGAGGAACAGGACAGAGAGACCAGAATTCAACCCACACGGACGGGGTCGGTGAATTTATGACACAGGGACCAAGGACACACCAAGGAGCACGACACTCCCCACGATAAATGGTGCTGGGAAAACTGGACGCCCCATAACTCACGCTGGCTACCCTGCACACAAACCTGACCAAACACCCAGCTTTCCACGCCAAGCCCTCCCTCGCTCACACGAAGACGGACCCCCTCAACGGTCAGTCGCCCACAGGAAGCTTCTCCCCACTTTTCCTCACCGTCTCTTCACCTTTTCCTCAGGCATCACCTGGGTCCTCAGGAACCCTAGTTCCCTAGTCAGCGTGGACGCAGCCCCACTTTGTCCTGAAGCCGAAACCGAAGTGAGTCCTAAGGAGACGGAGACCGAGCTCCTCTCAGCAGAGACGCTGAGCCGGGCGTCCTACCCGAAGGCCCCCGCCCCCGACCCCGCGCCTGAGGCGGCTCAACTCCTCTCAGCTGCCCTCACAATCGAGTTCCATGGAACGAGCATGCGCTGTGGGTCAGAGAGGCGAACTCGGCGCCACCCTGTGGTCAGTGCAGGAAGTGCAGGCCGCGCCTCCCTCACAGGTCACTGGGGGCAGTGTGCCCTACTGACAGGACTGCTGAATCCATTCAACTGGAAATTCAAACTGAAATGGAGTCTCTATCCCAAAAGTTTTCTAAAAGTAGTTAAGGAACAATTAATTGGAAACCATTTGGAATGAAGGGAATGTAGATGCAAACTTTACAACTTATACCAAATTCACTCAAAGTTATTCAGAGGCAAATTTTATTTTAGTTTATAATTTATGTTTGGCTGCGTTGGGTCTTCGTTGCTGCATGTGGGCTTCCTCTAGTTGCGTCGAGCGGGGCTACTCTTCGTTGCGGTGCACGGGCTTCTCATTGCGGTGGCTTCTCTTGTGGGCGAGCACGGGCTCTAGGCGTGCAGGCTTCAGTAGTTGTGCCGTGCAGGCTTGGTTGCTCTGCGGCATGTGGGATCTTCCCGGACCAGGGCTCGAGCCTGTGTCCCCTGCATTGGCAGGCGGACTCTTAACCACTGCGTCACCAGGGAAGTCCCCACAGACAAACTTTAAATACAAAACTATTCAAGGGGCTTCCCTGGTGGCGCAGTGGTTGAGAATCTGCCTGCTAATGCAGGGGACACGGGTTCGAGCCCTGGTCTGGGAAGATCCCACATGCCGCGGAGCAACTAGGCCCGTGAGCCACAACTCCTGAGCCTGCGCGTCTGGAGCCTGTGCTCCGCAACAAGAGAGGCCGCGATAGTGAGAGGCCCGCGCACCGCGATGAAGAGGGGCCCCCGCTTGCCACAACTAGAGAAAGCCTTCGCACAGAAACGAAGACCCAACACAGCCAAAAATAAATTAATTAATTAATCAATTAAGAAGAAAAGCTGTCTCTCAAATTTAACTTCCAGAATATATTCAGGAAAAACGCATACGCCCTTTTTGGCCAACCAAAGAAGCGGCCAATGCAAATCAACACTACAAAGAGGTATCACTTCGAATCAGAAAAAAGGACCATCCTCACAAAGGGTAAAAACCAGATATGCAGGACAAGGAGAGGAGAAAAGGGAGCCTCGTTACGCTGAAGGGGGGAATGTAAATTGCCAACGGCCACTCTGGAGAAGTGTGCTGTGTTTCCTAAAACATCTAAAAAACAGAGCTACAAAGCATAGGGCGCTTCCACTCATGGGCCTATATGTTGGAAAATCCAAAAATCCACAGGACGCAGGCACCCCGTTTACTGCTGCTATGTTTACAACAGCCTCGACTTGGGTACAACTTCATAGTCCTTGGAAGGAAAAAATGGTGAAAGAAAATTTGATACTTAAGCACAACGGAATATTACTCAGCCCTGAAATCAATGAAATGAGGCCAGTTGCAGCGACTCAGGGGGACTTATGTATGGTCATTGAGAGTGAAATAAGTTAGACAGCAAGAGAAACTTATCATAAGATATCACTTATAAAAGGAATCTAAAAATCGCCAACCGTGAACTGAATTACAAACAGAACACCATCACACATTTACAAAACACACTTATGGCTGCTTAAGGGGAAGAGTGTGGTGCGTTGATGCATAAACCAGGAGGTTGAAATTGGCACAGATACCGTTCCATACGCCAATAATGTAATCGCCAAGACATACTCATTGTTCAAGGAACTGGACTCAGCACACTCTATTCACAGAAAAAACATATATCTGACTACTAGAAACTAGAAAAGAATTTATTGATGTCTCTCTGTAAGTGACTCAAGTGGATGTACAGCACCAAGAAACACAACATTGCAAATCAGCTACACCCCATTATAAAAATTAATTATAAAAAGAGAAAGACAGTGAGAGAGAGAGAGGAATTCTTACAAAATTCAATCAGGGGCTGTGAGGCAACTGGACTGACCACATCTACACTCACAGCTGAATGGGACGTAAGGCTGGACACCCTAACCCTAAACCCTAACCCTAACCCAACCCTAACCCTACCTTAACCCTAACCCTAACCCAACACTAACCCTAACCCTAACCCTAAACCCTAACCCTAACCCCTAACCCTAACCCAACCCTAAGCATAACCCTAACCCTAACCCCTAGCCGTAGCCCTAGCCCTAACCCTGACCCTAACCCCTAACCCTTAACCCCAACCCTAACCAAGTTCACAAGTAAACTTCTCGCCCACCTGGAGAGAGTGATTTAATTTGAAAGAGTAAAGACACAATCAGCTCAGTAATTGGCCACGGGGGCTGGAGGGGCCAAGGCTAACCTGAGCTGGAGGAACGTGGGTGCCTGCCTGGATGCTCAGAGGCCAAGGGCTGTCCTGAGACCTGCTTGGACACCCGTGCAGATGGAACAAACGATCCGCCCAGTCCCAAGAGGGCCCCACCAGCCCTCACGAACGCAACACCAGACTTCCCTGGTGGCGCAGTGGTTAAGAATCCACCTGCCAATGCAGGGGACACGGGTTTGAGCCCTGGTCCGGGAAGATCCCACATGCTGTGGAGCAACTAAGCCCGTGCACCACAACTACTGAGCCTGCGCTCTAGAACCCGCGAGCCCCAACTGCTGAAGCCCACGCGCTTAGAGCCTGTGCCCTGCAACAAGAGAAGCCACCGCAATGAGAAGCCCCCACTCGCCGCAACTAGAGAAAGCCTCCGGGCAGCAATGCAGACCCAACACAGCCCAAAATTAATTAATTAATTAATTAATTAAGGAAAAAAAAAAGGCAGCACCTGGGGGCTGGCAGACTGAGGCACCAAGTCTTACATCACGTCTACTTAGTATCCTGCATGTCAGGGCCATGCTGGACCTGGGGCTGCCCAGACAGAGTGGGGCCTGCATCACCCTTCCCAGGAGGGAGGGTGGAGGGAAACCCTGCATGACCTCTGAGGCCCTAAGAACCCTTGACTAAGGCTGAGCTCAATTTGAAACAGTGGGTGACCAGAGCAGACATTTCATTCGTCTATCAATGAGAATCCAGCACTGGAGGAGCAGAAAACAATGGCCTCGCTCAACCTTGACGCTAATCCTGACATGGACCCTAACCCTAAACTCTGATCCTGACCCTAAGCCCTGACCTAACCTTAGCCTAACCCGTACCCTAAACCTGTACCTTACCCTAACCCATGCTCTACCCGTATCCTACCTGTACCCCAATTCTAACCCATACCCTAACACCCACTCTAACACAGAACCCTAACACCCTGAGACCAAAACCATAAACCTTAACCAATAAGCAAAACCATAACCATAACCAAACCATAAAATACATTCATTAACCATACCCATAAATAACTCATTAACCATAAAACTTAAACCATAACAGCAACCATAAACCGTACACAGCCCCAACCCTCACACCAGCCCCAGCCCTAATGCTAACCCTCCAAACCACTTCCACCAAGCCAAGTCTAATCAGATTATACAAATACATCTTGAAAAAGAAAACTGGGGAATACTCTGGTGGCCCAGTGGTTAGGACTCTGTGCTTTCACTGCCAAGGGCTCGGGTTCGATCCCTGACTGGGGAACTAAGATCCCACAAGCCATGGGATGTGGCCAAAGTAAATAAATAATTAAAATGAAATAAAACCACTATTTTAAAAAAGATTTTAAAAATAAAGGAAAAAAACAAGAAAACTACCCCAGTACAACTTATAAATATGAATGTAAAAATCTATCACACAATAACAGCAACATGAAACCAACAGAACTTTAAATGGATAATGCCATAAGCCAAGTATCTCTACACCAGGAATTTCAGGTTGCTCAACATATGAAAAGTAAGCAATGTATTCAACCACAATAACGGTGTGAAGTAAAAACACATAATCATATCAATTAATGCAAAAAATCTACAATGAAAGTCCAGTGTTATTTCATGAAAAACACTCAAGAAAGCAGGAGTAAAAGGAAAGTTGTTCAATATGGAAAAGAGTAGTACAAAAAGCCACAGCAAACATCATGCTCAACGTTAAAGACTGAAAGATTTACTCCTGAAATCAGGAACAGGGCCAGGAAGCTGGCCTTCATCACCGTTACTCAATAGTGTACTGGAAGTTCTACCCAGAATCTTGAGGAAAGAAATAAAAGGCATCCATGGGTGAATGGAAAAATTAAAACCGGGTCTCTTCACAGAACATAGGTCACATCATCTTATATATAAAACTACCTATAATCAGCAAAGAAATTATTTGAGCTAATCAACTAATTAATAAGCAAAGTTACAGAACAAAATATCAATTCATGAAAATCTATCTTATATGCATACGCTGGCAAAAAATAATCTGAAAAAGAATTTATGAGAACAATTCCAGTTTTAATAATGTCAACATCAATATTTAGGAGTATATCTAATCAAGGTACAAGACTTGTTTTTATGTATGTAAAGTTGTATGTTTGAAATTACTGGAAAGTCAATTACTTTTCAAAACATCATGTATGTCAACAGCATGCCAGAAAAGCAGAGAAAACATCAAACTTCCATATAGAAGCCAAGCCTTACCCAGATCCAGTTCACCCAAAGTCCACATGTCATTTAGAGGCACTGTGGGAAGGTTATATTAGGAGCCGCTGTCCTCCGTGTTGTGGACGACCTGGATATGGTAGAAACAGTGGGATTTTTGAATTCCAATTTTCCACTTCATTCCACAAAAAAACTATTAGAACTAATAAATCAATTCAGTAAAGTTGCAAAATCAATACACAGAAATCAGTTGCCTTTCTAGACACTAATAACGAACCATCAGAAAGAGAAAGAAAGCAACCCTATTTACAACTGCATCAAAAAGAACAAAATACCTGGGAATAAAGTCAGCCAAGGAGGTGAAAGACCTGCACACTGAAAACTTTAAGACATTGATGAAGACATTGCAAAACACACCAAGAAATGGAAAGATATCCTGTTCTCATGGAATGGAACAATTAATATTGTTAAAATATCCATGCTACCCAAAGCAGTGGACACAGTGAATGCAATCCCTCCCAAAATTCCATGGTATTTTCCCCCCAAATAGAGCAAATCCTCCTAATATCTGTGGGGAACCACAAAGGACCCCAAATAGCCAAAGAAACCCTGAAAAAAGAGAACGGGCTGGAGGCATCTCCCTCCCTGACGTCACACTCTGCTGAGAAGCTACAGGCACCAAAACAGTGTGGAACTGGCTCAAAACGGGCACAGGGACCAGAGGAACAGGACAGAGAGACCAGAATTCAACCCACACGGACGGGGTCGGTGAATTTATGACACAGGGACCAAGGACACACCAAGGAGCACGACACTCCCCACGATAAATGGTGCTGGGAAAACTGGACGCCCCATAACTCACGCTGGCTACCCTGCACACAAACCTGACCAAACACCCAGCTTTCCACGCCAAGCCCTCCCTCGCTCACACGAAGACGGACCCCCTCAACGGTCAGTCGCCCACAGGAAGCTTCTCCCCACTTTTCCTCACCGTCTCTTCACCTTTTCCTCAGGCATCACCTGGGTCCTCAGGAACCCTAGTTCCCTAGTCAGCGTGGACGCAGCCCCACTTTGTCCTGAAGCCGAAACCGAAGTGAGTCCTAAGGAGACGGAGACCGAGCTCCTCTCAGCAGAGACGCTGAGCCGGGCGTCCTACCCGAAGGCCCCCGCCCCCGACCCCGCGCCTGAGGCGGCTCAACTCCTCTCAGCTGCCCTCACAATCGAGTTCCATGGAACGAGCATGCGCTGTGGCTCAGAGAGGCGAACTCGGCGCCACCCTGTGGTCAGTGCAGGAAGTGCAGGCCGCGCCTCCCTCACAGGTCACTGGGGGCAGTGTGCCCTACTGACAGGACTGCTGAATCCATTCAACTGGAAATTCAAACTGAAATGGAGTCTCTATCCCAAAAGTTTTCTAAAAGTAGTTAAGGAACAATTAATTGGAAACCATTTGGAATGAAGGGAATGTAGATGCAAACTTTACAACTTATACCAAATTCACTCAAAGTTATTCAGAGGCAAATTTTATTTTAGTTTATAATTTATGTTTGGCTGCGTTGGGTCTTCGTTGCTGCATGTGGGCTTCCTCTAGTTGCGTCGAGCGGGGCTACTCTTCGTTGCGGTGCACGGGCTTCTCATTGCGGTGGCTTCTCTTGTGGGCGAGCACGGGCTCTAGGCGCGCAGGCTTCAGTAGTTGTGCCGTGCAGGCTTGGTTGCTCTGCGGCATGTGGGAGCTTCCCGGACCAGGGCTCGAGCCCGTGTCCCCTGCATTGGCAGGCGGACTCTTAACCACTGCGTCACCAGGGAAGTCCCCACAGACAAACTTTAAATACAAAACTATTCAAGGGGCTTCCCTGGTGGCGCAGTGGTTGAGAATCTGCCTGCTAATGCAGGGGACACGGGTTCGAGCCCTGGTCTGGGAAGATCCCACATGCCGCGGAGCAACTAGGCCCGTGAGCCACAACTCCTGAGCCTGCGCGTCTGGAGCCTGTGCTCCGCAACAAGAGAGGCCGCGATAGTGAGAGGCCCGCGCACCGCGATGAAGAGGGGCCCCCGCTTGCCACAACTAGAGAAAGCCTTCGCACAGAAACGAAGACCCAACACAGCCAAAAATAAATTAATTAATTAATCAATTAAGAAGAAAAGCTGTCTCTCAAATTTAACTTCCAGAATATATTCAGGAAAAACGCATACGCCCTTTTTGGCCAACCAAAGAAGCGGCCAATGCAAATCAACACTACAAAGAGGTATCACTTCGAATCAGAAAAAAGGACCATCCTCACAAAGGGTAAAAACCAGATATGCAGGACAAGGAGAGAAGAAAAGGGAGCCTCGTTACGCTGAAGGGGGGAATGTAAATTGCCAACGGCCACTCTGGAGAAGTGTGCTGTGTTTCCTAAAACATCTAAAAAACAGAGCTACAAAGCATAGGGCGCTTCCACTCATGGGCCTATATGTTGGAAAATCCAAAAATCCACAGGACGCAGGCACCCCGTTTACTGCTGCTATGTTTACAACAGCCTCGACTTGGGTACAACTTCATAGTCCTTGGAAGGAAAAAATGGTGAAAGAAAATTTGATACTTAAGCACAACGGAATATTACTCAGCCCTGAAATCAATGAAATGAGGCCAGTTGCAGCGACTCAGGGGGACTTATGTATGGTCATTGAGAGTGAAATAAGTTAGACAGCAAGAGAAACTTATCATAAGATATCACTTATAAAAGGAATCTAAAAATCGCCAACCGTGAACTGAATTACAAACAGAACACCATCACACATTTACAAAACACACTTATGGCTGCTTAAGGGGAAGAGTGTGGTGCGTTGATGCATAAACCAGGAGGTTGAAATTGGCACAGATACCGTTCCATACGCCAATAATGTAATCGCCAAGACATACTCATTGTTCAAGGAACTGGACTCAGCACACTCTATTCACAGAAAAAACATATATCTGACTACTAGAAACTAGAAAAGAATTTATTGATGTCTCTCTGTAAGTGACTCAAGTGGATGTACAGCACCAAGAAACACAACATTGCAAATCAGCTACACCCCATTATAAAAATTAATTATAAAAAGAGAAAGACAGTGAGAGAGAGAGAGGAATTCTTACAAAATTCAATCAGGGGCTGTGAGGCAACTGGACTGACCACATCTACACTCACAGCTGAATGGGACGTAAGGCTGGACACCCTAACCCTAAACCCTAACCCTAACCCAACCCTAACCCTACCTTAACCCTAACCCTAACCCAACACTAACCCTAACCCTAAACCCTAACCCTAACCCCTAACCCTAACCCAACCCTAAGCATAACCCTAACCCTAACCCCTAGCCGTAGCCCTAGCCCTAACCCTGACCCTAACCCCTAACCCTTAACCCCAACCCTAACCAAGTTCACAAGTAAACTTCTCGCCCACCTGGAGAGAGTGATTTAATTTGAAAGAGTAAAGACACAATCAGCTCAGTAATTGGCCACGGGGGCTGGAGGGGCCAAGGCTAACCTGAGCTGGAGGAACGTGGGTGCCTGCCTGGATGCTCAGAGGCCAAGGGCTGTCCTGAGACCTGCTTGGACACCCGTGCAGATGGAACAAACGATCCGCCCAGTCCCAAGAGGGCCCCACCAGCCCTCACGAACGCAACACCAGACTTCCCTGGTGGCGCAGTGGTTAAGAATCCACCTGCCAATGCAGGGGACACGGGTTTGAGCCCTGGTCCGGGAAGATCCCACATGCTGTGGAGCAACTAAGCCCGTGCACCACAACTACTGAGCCTGCGCTCTAGAACCCGCGAGCCCCAACTGCTGAAGCCCACGCGCTTAGAGCCTGTGCCCTGCAACAAGAGAAGCCACCGCAATGAGAAGCCCCCACTCGCGGCAACTAGAGAAAGCCTCCGGGCAGCAATGCAGACCCAACACAGCCCAAAATTAATTAATTAATTAATTAAGAAAAAAAAAAAGGCAGCACCTGGGGGCTGGCAGACTGAGGCACCAAGTCTTACATCACGTCTACTTAGTATCCTGCATGTCAGGGCCATGCTGGACCTGGGGCTGCCCAGACAGAGTGGGGCCTGCATCACCCTTCCCAGGAGGGAGGGTGGAGGGAAACCCTGCATGACCTCTGAGGCCCTAAGAACCCTTGACTAAGGCTGAGCTCAATTTGAAACAGTGGGTGACCAGAGCAGACATTTCATTCGTCTATCAATGAGAATCCAGCACTGGAGGAGCAGAAAACAATGGCCTCGCTCAACCTTGACACTAATCCTGACATGGACCCTAACCCTAAACTCTGATCCTGACCCTAAGCCCTGACCTAACCTTAGCCTAACCCGTACCCTAAACCTGTACCTTACCCTAACCCATGCTCTACCCGTATCCTACCTGTACCCCAATTCTAACCCATACCCTAACACCCACTCTAACACAGAACCCTAACACCCTGAGACCAAAACCATAAACCTTAACCAATAAGCAAAACCATAACCATAACCAAACCATAAAATATAGTCATTAACCATACCCATAAATAACTCATTAACCATCAAACTTAAACCATAACAGCAACCATAAACCATACACAGCCCCAACCCTCACACCAGCCCCAGCCCTAATGCTAACCCTCCAAACCACTTACACCAAGCCAAGTCTAATCAGATTATACAAATACATCTTGAAAAAGAAAACTGGGGAATACTCTGGTGGCCCAGTGGTTAGGACTCTGTGCTTTCACTGCCAAGGGCTCGGGTTCGATCCCTGACTGGGGAACTAAGATCCCACAAGCCATGGGATGTGGCCAAAGTAAATAAATAATTAAAATGAAATAAAACCACTATTTTAAAAAAGATTTTAAAAATAAAGGAAAAAAACAAGAAAACTACCCCAGTACAACTTATAAATATGAATGTAAAAATCTATCACACAATAACAGCAACATGAAACCAACAGAACTTTAAATGGATAATGCCATAAGCCAAGTATCTCTACACCAGGAATTTCAGGTTGCTCAACATATGAAAAGTAAGCAATGTATTCAACCACAATAACGGTGTGAAGTAAAAACACATAATCATATCAATTAATGCAAAAAATCTACAATGAAAGTCCAGTGTTATTTCATGAAAAACACTCAAGAAAGCAGGAGTAAAAGGAAAGTTGTTCAATATGGAAAAGAGTAGTACAAAAAGCCACAGCAAACATCATGCTCAACGTTAAAGACTGAAAGATTTACTCCTGAAATCAGGAACAGGGCCAGGAAGCTGGCCTTCATCACCGTTACTCAATAGTGTACTGGAAGTTCTACCCAGAATCTTGAGGAAAGAAATAAAAGGCATCCATGGGTGAATGGAAAAATTAAAACCGGGTCTCTTCACAGAACATAGGTCACATCATCTTATATATAAAACTACCTATAATCAGCAAAGAAATTATTTGAGCTAATCAACTAATTAATAAGCAAAGTTACAGAACAAAATATCAATTCATGAAAATCTATCTTATATGCATACGCTGGCAAAAAATAATCTGAAAAAGAATTTATGAGAACAATTCCAGTTTTAATAATGTCAACATCAATATTTAGGAGTATATCTAATCAAGGTACAAGACTTGTTTTTATGTATGTAAAGTTGTATGTTTGAAATTACTGGAAAGTCAATTACTTTTCAAAACATCATGTATGTCAACAGCATGCCAGAAAAGCAGAGAAAACATCAAACTTCCATATAGAAGCCAAGCCTTACCCAGATCCAGTTCACCCAAAGTCCACATGTCATTTAGAGGCACTGTGGGAAGGTTATATTAGGAGCCGCTGTCCTCCGTGTTGTGGACGACCTGGATATGGTAGAAACAGTGGGATTTTTGAATTCCAATTTTCCACTTCATTCCACAAAAAAACTATTAGAACTAATAAATCAATTCAGTAAAGTTGCAAAATCAATACACAGAAATCAGTTGCCTTTCTAGACACTAATAACGAACCATCAGAAAGAGAAAGAAAGCAACCCTATTTACAACTGCATCAAAAAGAACAAAATACCTGGGAATAAAGTCAGCCAAGGAGGTGAAAGACCTGCACACTGAAAACTTTAAGACATTGATGAAGACATTGCAAAACACACCAAGAAATGGAAAGATATCCTGTTCTCATGGAATGGAACAATTAATATTGTTAAAATATCCATGCTACCCAAAGCAGTGGACACAGTGAATGCAATCCCTCCCAAAATTCCATGGTATTTTCCCCCCAAATAGAGCAAATCCTCCTAATATCTGTGGGGAACCACAAAGGACCCCAAATAGCCAAAGAAACCCTGAAAAAAGAGAACGGGCTGGAGGCATCTCCCTCCCTGACGTCACACTCTGCTGAGAAGCTACAGGCACCAAAACAGTGTGGAACTGGCTCAAAACGGGCACAGGGACCAGAGGAACAGGACAGAGAGACCAGAATTCAACCCACACGGACGGGGTCGGTGAATTTATGACACAGGGACCAAGGACACACCAAGGAGCACGACACTCCCCACGATAAATGGTGCTGGGAAAACTGGACGCCCCATAACTCACGCTGGCTACCCTGCACACAAACCTGACCAAACACCCAGCTTTCCACGCCAAGCCCTCCCTCGCTCACACGAAGACGGACCCCCTCAACGGTCAGTCGCCCACAGGAAGCTTCTCCCCACTTTTCCTCACCGTCTCTTCACCTTTTCCTCAGGCATCACCTGGGTCCTCAGGAACCCTAGTTCCCTAGTCAGCGTGGACGCAGCCCCACTTTGTCCTGAAGCCGAAACCGAAGTGAGTCCTAAGGAGACGGAGACCGAGCTCCTCTCAGCAGAGACGCTGAGCCGGGCGTCCTACCCGAAGGCCCCCGCCCCCGACCCCGCGCCTGAGGCGGCTCAACTCCTCTCAGCTGCCCTCACAATCGAGTTCCATGGAACGAGCATGCGCTGTGGCTCAGAGAGGCGAACTCGGCGCCACCCTGTGGTCAGTGCAGGAAGTGCAGGCCGCGCCTCCCTCACAGGTCACTGGGGGCAGTGTGCCCTACTGACAGGACTGCTGAATCCATTCAACTGGAAATTCAAACTGAAATGGAGTCTCTATCCCAAAAGTTTTCTAAAAGTAGTTAAGGAACAATTAATTGGAAACCATTTGGAATGAAGGGAATGTAGATGCAAACTTTACAACTTATACCAAATTCACTCAAAGTTATTCAGAGGCAAATTTTATTTTAGTTTATAATTTATGTTTGGCTGCGTTGGGTCTTCGTTGCTGCATGTGGGCTTCCTCTAGTTGCGTCGAGCGGGGCTACTCTTCGTTGCGGTGCACGGGCTTCTCATTGCGGTGGCTTCTCTTGTGGGCGAGCACGGGCTCTAGGCGCGCAGGCTTCAGTAGTTGTGCCGTGCAGGCTTGGTTGCTCTGCGGCATGTGGGAGCTTCCCGGACCAGGGCTCGAGCCCGTGTCCCCTGCATTGGCAGGCGGACTCTTAACCACTGCGTCACCAGGGAAGTCCCCACAGACAAACTTTAAATACAAAACTATTCAAGGGGCTTCCCTGGTGGCGCAGTGGTTGAGAATCTGCCTGCTAATGCAGGGGACACGGGTTCGAGCCCTGGTCTGGGAAGATCCCACATGCCGCGGAGCAACTAGGCCCGTGAGCCACAACTCCTGAGCCTGCGCGTCTGGAGCCTGTGCTCCGCAACAAGAGAGGCCGCGATAGTGAGAGGCCCGCGCACCGCGATGAAGAGGGGCCCCCGCTTGCCACAACTAGAGAAAGCCTTCGCACAGAAACGAAGACCCAACACAGCCAAAAATAAATTAATTAATTAATCAATTAAGAAGAAAAGCTGTCTCTCAAATTTAACTTCCAGAATATATTCAGGAAAAACGCATACGCCCTTTTTGGCCAACCAAAGAAGCGGCCAATGCAAATCAACACTACAAAGAGGTATCACTTCGAATCAGAAAAAAGGACCATCCTCACAAAGGGTAAAAACCAGATATGCAGGACAAGGAGAGAAGAAAAGGGAGCCTCGTTACGCTGAAGGGGGGAATGTAAATTGCCAACGGCCACTCTGGAGAAGTGTGCTGTGTTTCCTAAAACATCTAAAAAACAGAGCTACAAAGCATAGGGCGCTTCCACTCATGGGCCTATATGTTGGAAAATCCAAAAATCCACAGGACGCAGGCACCCCGTTTACTGCTGCTATGTTTACAACAGCCTCGACTTGGGTACAACTTCATAGTCCTTGGAAGGAAAAAATGGTGAAAGAAAATTTGATACTTAAGCACAACGGAATATTACTCAGCCCTGAAATCAATGAAATGAGGCCAGTTGCAGCGACTCAGGGGGACTTATGTATGGTCATTGAGAGTGAAATAAGTTAGACAGCAAGAGAAACTTATCATAAGATATCACTTATAAAAGGAATCTAAAAATCGCCAACCGTGAACTGAATTACAAACAGAACACCATCACACATTTACAAAACACACTTATGGCTGCTTAAGGGGAAGAGTGTGGTGCGTTGATGCATAAACCAGGAGGTTGAAATTGGCACAGATACCGTTCCATACGCCAATAATGTAATCGCCAAGACATACTCATTGTTCAAGGAACTGGACTCAGCACACTCTATTCACAGAAAAAACATATATCTGACTACTAGAAACTAGAAAAGAATTTATTGATGTCTCTCTGTAAGTGACTCAAGTGGATGTACAGCACCAAGAAACACAACATTGCAAATCAGCTACACCCCATTATAAAAATTAATTATAAAAAGAGAAAGACAGTGAGAGAGAGAGAGGAATTCTTACAAAATTCAATCAGGGGCTGTGAGGCAACTGGACTGACCACATCTACACTCACAGCTGAATGGGACGTAAGGCTGGACACCCTAACCCTAAACCCTAACCCTAACCCAACCCTAACCCTACCTTAACCCTAACCCTAACCCAACACTAACCCTAACCCTAAACCCTAACCCTAACCCCTAACCCTAACCCAACCCTAAGCATAACCCTAACCCTAACCCCTAGCCGTAGCCCTAGCCCTAACCCTGACCCTAACCCCTAACCCTTAACCCCAACCCTAACCAAGTTCACAAGTAAACTTCTCGCCCACCTGGAGAGAGTGATTTAATTTGAAAGAGTAAAGACACAATCAGCTCAGTAATTGGCCACGGGGGCTGGAGGGGCCAAGGCTAACCTGAGCTGGAGGAACGTGGGTGCCTGCCTGGATGCTCAGAGGCCAAGGGCTGTCCTGAGACCTGCTTGGACACCCGTGCAGATGGAACAAACGATCCGCCCAGTCCCAAGAGGGCCCCACCAGCCCTCACGAACGCAACACCAGACTTCCCTGGTGGCGCAGTGGTTAAGAATCCACCTGCCAATGCAGGGGACACGGGTTTGAGCCCTGGTCCGGGAAGATCCCACATGCTGTGGAGCAACTAAGCCCGTGCACCACAACTACTGAGCCTGCGCTCTAGAACCCGCGAGCCCCAACTGCTGAAGCCCACGCGCTTAGAGCCTGTGCCCTGCAACAAGAGAAGCCACCGCAATGAGAAGCCCCCACTCGCGGCAACTAGAGAAAGCCTCCGGGCAGCAATGCAGACCCAACACAGCCCAAAATTAATTAATTAATTAATTAAGAAAAAAAAAAAGGCAGCACCTGGGGGCTGGCAGACTGAGGCACCAAGTCTTACATCACGTCTACTTAGTATCCTGCATGTCAGGGCCATGCTGGACCTGGGGCTGCCCAGACAGAGTGGGGCCTGCATCACCCTTCCCAGGAGGGAGGGTGGAGGGAAACCCTGCATGACCTCTGAGGCCCTAAGAACCCTTGACTAAGGCTGAGCTCAATTTGAAACAGTGGGTGACCAGAGCAGACATTTCATTCGTCTATCAATGAGAATCCAGCACTGGAGGAGCAGAAAACAATGGCCTCGCTCAACCTTGACACTAATCCTGACATGGACCCTAACCCTAAACTCTGATCCTGACCCTAAGCCCTGACCTAACCTTAGCCTAACCCGTACCCTAAACCTGTACCTTACCCTAACCCATGCTCTACCCGTATCCTACCTGTACCCCAATTCTAACCCATACCCTAACACCCACTCTAACACAGAACCCTAACACCCTGAGACCAAAACCATAAACCTTAACCAATAAGCAAAACCATAACCATAACCAAACCATAAAATATAGTCATTAACCATACCCATAAATAACTCATTAACCATCAAACTTAAACCATAACAGCAACCATAAACCATACACAGCCCCAACCCTCACACCAGCCCCAGCCCTAATGCTAACCCTCCAAACCACTTACACCAAGCCAAGTCTAATCAGATTACACAAATACATCTTGAAAAAGAAAACTGGGGAATTCTCTGGTGGCCCAGTGGTTAGGACTCTGTGCTTTCACTGCCAAGGGCTCGGGTTCGATCCCTGACTGGGGAACTAAGATCCCACAAGCCATGGGATGTGGCCAAAGTAAATAAATAATTAAAATGAAATAAAACCACTATTTTAAAAAAGATTTTAAAAATAAAGGAAAAAAACAAGAAAACTACCCCAGTACAACTTATAAATATGAATGTAAAAATCTATCACACAATAATAGCAACATGAAACCAACAGAACTTTAAATGGATAATGCCATAAGCCAAGTATCTCTACACCAGGAATTTCAGGTTGCTCAACATATGAAAAGTAAGCAATGTATTCAACCACAATAATGGTGTGAAGTAAAAACACATAATCATATCAATTAATGCAAAAAATCTACAATGAAAATCCAGTGTTATTTCATGACAAACACTCAAGAAAGCAGGAATAAAAGGAAAGTTGTTCAATATGGAAAAGAGTAGTACAAAAAGCCACAGCAAACATCATGCTCAACGTTAAAGACTGAAAGATTTACTCCTGAAATCAGGAACAGGGCCAGGAAGCTGGCCTTCATCACCGTTACTCAATAGTGTACTGGAAGTTCTACCCAGAATCTTGAGGAAAGAAAGAAAAGGCATCCATGGGTGAATGGAAAAATTAAAACCGGGTCTGTTCACAGAACATAGGTCACATCATCTTATATATAAAACTACCTATAATCAGCAAAGAAATTATTTGAGCTAATCAACTAATTAATAAGCAAAGTTACAGAACAAAATATCAATTCATGAAAATCTATCTTATATGCATACGCTGGCAAAAAATAATCTGAAAAAGAATTTATGAGAACAATTCCAGTTTTAATAATGTCAACATCAATATTTAGGAGTATATTTAATCAAGGTTCAAGACTTGTTTTTATGTATGTAAAGTTGTATGTTTGAAATTACTGGAAAGTCAATTACTTTTCAAAACATCATGTATGTCAACAGCATGCCAGAAAAGCAGAGAAAACATCAAACTTCCATATAGAAGCCAAGCCTTACCCAGATCCAGTTCACCCAAAGTCCACATGTCATTTAGAGGCACTGTGGGAAGGTTATATTAGGAGCCGCTGTCCACCGTGTTGTGGACGACCTGGATATGGTAAAAACAGTGGGATTTTTGAATTCCAATTTTCCACTTCATTCCACAAAAAAACTATTAGAACTAATAAATCAATTCAGTAAAGTTGCAAAATCAATACACAGAAATCAGTTGCCTTTCTAGACACTAATAACGAACCATCAGAAAGAGAAAGAAAGCAACCCTATTTACAACTGCATCAAAAAGAACAAAATACCTGGGAATAAAGTCAGCCAAGGAGGTGAAAGACCTGCACACTGAAAACTTTAAGACATTGATGAAGACATTGCAAAACACACCAAGAAATGGAAAGATATCCTGTTCTCATGGAATGGAACAATTAATATTGTTAAAATATCCATGCTACCCAAAGCAGTGGACACAGTGAATGCAATCCCTCCCAAAATTCCATGGTATTTTCCCCCCAAATAGAGCAAATCCTCCTAATATCTGTGGGGAACCACAAAGGACCCCAAATAGCCAAAGAAACCCTGAAAAAAGAGAACGGGCTGGAGGCATCTCCCTCCCTGACGTCACACTCTGCTGAGAAGCTACAGGCACCAAAACAGTGTGGAACTGGCTCAAAACGGGCACAGGGACCAGAGGAACAGGACAGAGAGACCAGAATTCAACCCACACGGACGGGGTCGGTGAATTTATGACACAGGGACCAAGGACACACCAAGGAGCACGACACTCCCCACGATAAATGGTGCTGGGAAAACTGGACGCCCCATAACTCACGCTGGCTACCCTGCACACAAACCTGACCAAACACCCAGCTTTCCACGCCAAGCCCTCCCTCGCTCACACGAAGACGGACCCCCTCAACGGTCAGTCGCCCACAGGAAGCTTCTCCCCACTTTTCCTCACCGTCTCTTCACCTTTTCCTCAGGCATCACCTGGGTCCTCAGGAACCCTAGTTCCCTAGTCAGCGTGGACGCAGCCCCACTTTGTCCTGAAGCCGAAACCCCAGCGAGTCCTAAGGAGACGGAGACCGAGCTCCTCTCAGCAGAGACGCTGAGCCGGGCGTCCTACCCGAAGGCCCCCGCCCCCGCCCCCGCCCCCGCGCCTGAGGCGGCTCAACTCCTCTCAGTTGCCCTCACAATCGAGTTCCATGGAACGAGCATGCGCTGTGGCTCAGAGAGGCGAACTCGGCGCCACCCTGTGGTCAGTGCAGGAAGTGCAGGCCGCGCCTCCCTCACAGGTCACTGGGGGCAGCGTGCCCTACTGACAGGACTGCTGAATCCATTCAACTGGAAATTCAAACTGAAATGGAGTCTCTATCCCAAAAGTTTTCTAAAAGTAGTTAAGGAACAATTAATTGGAAACCATTTGGAATGAAGGGAATGTAGATGCAAACTTTACAACTTATACCAAATTCACTCAAAGTTATTCAGAGGCAAATTTTATTTTAGTTTATAATTTATGTTTGGCTGCGTTGGGTCTTCGTTGCTGCATGTGGGCTTGCTCTAGTTGCGTCGAGCGGAGCTACTCTTCGTTGCGGTGCACGGGCTTCTCATTGCGTTGGCTACTCTTGTGGGCGAGCACGGGCTCTAGGCGCGCAGGCTTCAGTAGTTGTGCCGTGCAGGCTTGGTTGCTCTGCGGCATGTGGGAGCTTCCCGGACCAGGGCTCGAGCCCGTGTCCCCTGCATTGGCAGGCGGACTCTTAACCACTGCGTCACCAGGGAAGTCCCCACAGACAAACTTTAAATACAAAACTATTCAAGGGGCTTCCCTGGTGGCGCAGTGGTTGAGAATCTGCCTGCTAATGCAGGGGACACGGGTTCGAGCCCTGGTCTGGGAAGATCCCACATGCCGCGGAGCAACTAGGCCCGTGAGCCACAACTCCTGAGCCTGCGCGTCTGGAGCCTGTGCTCCGCAACAAGAGAGGCCGCGATAGTGAGAGGCCCGCGCACCGCGATGAAGAGGGGCCCCCGCTTGCCACAACTAGAGAAAGCCTTCGCACAGAAACGAAGACCCAACACAGCCAAAAATAAATTAATTAATTAATCAATTAAAAAGAAAAGCTGTCTCTCAAATTTAACTTCCAGAATATATTCAGGAAAAACGCATACGCCCTTTTTGGCCAACCAAAGAAGCGGGCAATGCAAATCAACACTACAAAGAGGTATCACTTCGAATCAGAAAAAAGGACCATCCTCACAAAGGGTAAAAACCAGATATGCAGGACAAGGAGAGGAGAAAAGGGAGCCTCGTTACGCTGAAGGGGGGAATGTAAATTGCCAACGGCCACTCTGGAGAAGTGTGCTGTGTTTCCTAAAACATCTAAAAAACAGAGCTACAAAGCATAGGGCGCTTCCACTCATGGGCCTTATATGTTGGAAAATCCAAAAATCCACAGGACGCAGGCACCCCGTTTACTGCTGCTATGTTTACAACAGCCTCGACTTGGGTACAACTTCATAGTCCTTGGAAGGAAAAAATGGTGAAAGAAAATTTGATACTTAAGCACAACGGAATATTACTCAGCCCTGAAATCAATGAAATGAGGCCAGTTGCAGCGACTCAGGGGGACTTATGTATGGTCATTGAGAGTGAAATAAGTTAGACAGCAAGAGAAACTTATCATAAGATATCACTTATAAAAGGAATCTAAAAATCGCCAACCGTGAACTGAATTACAAACAGAACACCATCACACATTTACAAAACACACTTATGGCTGCTTAAGGGGAAGAGTGTGGTGCGTTGATGCATAAACCAGGAGGTTGAAATTGGCACAGATACCGTTCCATACGCCAATAATGTAATCGCCAAGACATACTCATTGTTCAAGGAACTGGACTCAGCACACTCTATTCACAGAAAAAACATATATCTGACTACTAGAAACTAGAAAAGAATTTATTGATGTCTCTCTGTAAGTGACTCAAGTGGATGTACAGCACCAAGAAACACAACATTGCAAATCAGCTACACCCCATTATAAAAATTAATTATAAAAAGAGAAAGACAGTGAGAGAGAGAGAGGAATTCTTACAAAATTCAATCAGGGGCTGTGAGGCAACTGGACTGACCACATCTACACTCACAGCTGAATGGGACGTAAGGCTGGACACCCTAACCCTAAACCCTAACCCTAACCCAACCCTAACCCTACCTTAACCCTAACCCTAACCCAACACTAACCCTAACCCTAAACCCTAACCCTAACCCCTAACCCTAACCCAACCCTAAGCATAACCCTAACCCTAACCCCTAGCCGTAGCCCTAGCCCTAACCCTGACCCTAACCCCTAACCCTTAACCCCAACCCTAACCAAGTTCACAAGTAAACTTCTCGCCCACCTGGAGAGAGTGATTTAATTTGAAAGAGTAAAGACACAATCAGCTCAGTAATTGGCCACGGGGGCTGGAGGGGCCAAGGCTAACCTGAGCTGGAGGAACGTGGGTGCCTGCCTGGATGCTCAGAGGCCAAGGGCTGTCCTGAGACCTGCTTGGACACCCGTGCAGATGGAACAAACGATCCGCCCAGTCCCAAGAGGGCCCCACCAGCCCTCACGAACGCAACACCAGACTTCCCTGGTGGCGCAGTGGTTAAGAATCCACCTGCCAATGCAGGGGACACGGGTTTGAGCCCTGGTCTGGGAAGATCCCACATGCTGTGGAGCAACTAAGCCCGTGCACCACAACTACTGAGCCTGCGCTCTAGAACCCGCGAGCCCCAACTGCTGAAGCCCACGCGCTTAGAGCCTGTGCCCTGCAACAAGAGAAGCCACCGCAATGAGAAGCCCCCACTCGCGGCAACTAGAGAAAGCCTCCGGGCAGCAATGCAGACCCAACACAGCCCAAAATTAATTAATTAATTAATTAAGAAAAAAAAAAGGCAGCACCTGGGGGCTGGCAGACTGAGGCACCAAGTCTTACATCACGTCTACTTAGTATCCTGCATGTCAGGGCCATGCTGGACCTGGGGCTGCCCAGACAGAGTGGGGCCTGCATCACCCTTCCCAGGAGGGAGGGTGGAGGGAAACCCTGCATGACCTCTGAGGCCCTAAGAACCCTTGACTAAGGCTGAGCTCAATTTGAAACAGTGGGTGACCAGAGCAGACATTTCATTCGTCTATCAATGAGAATCCAGCACTGGAGGAGCAGAAAACAATGGCCTCGCTCAACCTTGACACTAATCCTGACATGGACCCTAACCCTAAACTCTGATCCTGACCCTAAGCCCTGACCTAACCTTAGCCTAACCCGTACCCTAAACCTGTACCTTACCCTAACCCATGCTCTACCCGTATCCTACCTGTACCCCAATTCTAACCCATACCCTAACACCCACTCTAACACAGAACCCTAACACCCTGAGACCAAAACCATAAACCTTAACCAATAAGCAAAACCATAACCATAACCAAACCATAAAATATAGTCATTAACCATACCCATAAATAACTCATTAACCATCAAACTTAAACCATAACAGCAACCATAAACCATACACAGCCCCAACCCTCACACCAGCCCCAGCCCTAATGCTAACCCTCCAAACCACTTACACCAAGCCAAGTCTAATCAGATTACACAAATACATCTTGAAAAAGAAAACTGGGGAATTCTCTGGTGGCCCAGTGGTTAGGACTCTGTGCTTTCACTGCCAAGGGCTCGGGTTCGATCCCTGACTGGGGAACTAAGATCCCACAAGCCATGGGATGTGGCCAAAGTAAATAAATAATTAAAATGAAATAAAACCACTATTTTAAAAAAGATTTTAAAAATAAAGGAAAAAAACAAGAAAACTACCCCAGTACAACTTATAAATATGAATGTAAAAATCTATCACACAATAATAGCAACATGAAACCAACAGAACTTTAAATGGATAATGCCATAAGCCAAGTATCTCTACACCAGGAATTTCAGGTTGCTCAACATATGAAAAGTAAGCAATGTATTCAACCACAATAATGGTGTGAAGTAAAAACACATAATCATATCAATTAATGCAAAAAATCTACAATGAAAATCCAGTGTTATTTCATGACAAACACTCAAGAAAGCAGGAATAAAAGGAAAGTTGTTCAATATGGAAAAGAGTAGTACAAAAAGCCACAGCAAACATCATGCTCAACGTTAAAGACTGAAAGATTTACTCCTGAAATCAGGAACAGGGCCAGGAAGCTGGCCTTCATCACCGTTACTCAATAGTGTACTGGAAGTTCTACCCAGAATCTTGAGGAAAGAAAGAAAAGGCATCCATGGGTGAATGGAAAAATTAAAACCGGGTCTCTTCACAGAACATAGGTCACATCATCTTATATATAAAACTACCTATAATCAGCAAAGAAATTATTTGAGCTAATCAACTAATTAATAAGCAAAGTTACAGAACAAAATATCAATTCATGAAAATCTATCTTATATGCATACGCTGGCAAAAAATAATCTGAAAAAGAATTTATGAGAACAATTCCAGTTTTAATAATGTCAACATCAATATTTAGGAGTATATTTAATCAAGGTTCAAGACTTGTTTTTATGTATGTAAAGTTGTATGTTTGAAATTACTGGAAAGTCAATTACTTTTCAAAACATCATGTATGTCAACAGCATGCCAGAAAAGCAGAGAAAACATCAAACTTCCATATAGAAGCCAAGCCTTACCCAGATCCAGTTCACCCAAAGTCCACATGTCATTTAGAGGCACTGTGGGAAGGTTATATTAGGAGCCGCTGTCCACCGTGTTGTGGACGACCTGGATATGGTAAAAACAGTGGGATTTTTGAATTCCAATTTTCCACTTCATTCCACAAAAAAACTATTAGAACTAATAAATCAATTCAGTAAAGTTGCAAAATCAATACACAGAAATCAGTTGCCTTTCTAGACACTAATAACGAACCATCAGAAAGAGAAAGAAAGCAACCCTATTTACAACTGCATCAAAAAGAACAAAATACCTGGGAATAAAGTCAGCCAAGGAGGTGAAAGACCTGCACACTGAAAACTTTAAGACATTGATGAAGACATTGCAAAACACACCAAGAAATGGAAAGATATCCTGTTCTCATGGAATGGAACAATTAATATTGTTAAAATATCCATGCTACCCAAAGCAGTGGACACAGTGAATGCAATCCCTCCCAAAATTCCATGGTATTTTCCCCCCAAATAGAGCAAATCCTCCTAATATCTGTGGGGAACCACAAAGGACCCCAAATAGCCAAAGAAACCCTGAAAAAAGAGAACGGGCTGGAGGCATCTCCCTCCCTGACGTCACACTCTGCTGAGAAGCTACAGGCACCAAAACAGTGTGGAACTGGCTCAAAACGGGCACAGGGACCAGAGGAACAGGACAGAGAGACCAGAATTCAACCCACACGGACGGGGTCGGTGAATTTATGACACAGGGACCAAGGACACACCAAGGAGCACGACACTCCCCACGATAAATGGTGCTGGGAAAACTGGACGCCCCATAACTCACGCTGGCTACCCTGCACACAAACCTGACCAAACACCCAGCTTTCCACGCCAAGCCCTCCCTCGCTCACACGAAGACGGACCCCCTCAACGGTCAGTCGCCCACAGGAAGCTTCTCCCCACTTTTCCTCACCGTCTCTTCACCTTTTCCTCAGGCATCACCTGGGTCCTCAGGAACCCTAGTTCCCTAGTCAGCGTGGACGCAGCCCCACTTTGTCCTGAAGCCGAAACCCCAGCGAGTCCTAAGGAGACGGAGACCGAGCTCCTCTCAGCAGAGACGCTGAGCCGGGCGTCCTACCCGAAGGCCCCCGCCCCCGCCCCCGCCCCCGCGCCTGAGGCGGCTCAACTCCTCTCAGTTGCCCTCACAATCGAGTTCCATGGAACGAGCATGCGCTGTGGCTCAGAGAGGCGAACTCGGCGCCACCCTGTGGTCAGTGCAGGAAGTGCAGGCCGCGCCTCCCTCACAGGTCACTGGGGGCAGCGTGCCCTACTGACAGGACTGCTGAATCCATTCAACTGGAAATTCAAACTGAAATGGAGTCTCTATCCCAAAAGTTTTCTAAAAGTAGTTAAGGAACAATTAATTGGAAACCATTTGGAATGAAGGGAATGTAGATGCAAACTTTACAACTTATACCAAATTCACTCAAAGTTATTCAGAGGCAAATTTTATTTTAGTTTATAATTTATGTTTGGCTGCGTTGGGTCTTCGTTGCTGCATGTGGGCTTGCTCTAGTTGCGTCGAGCGGAGCTACTCTTCGTTGCGGTGCACGGGCTTCTCATTGCGTTGGCTACTCTTGTGGGCGAGCACGGGCTCTAGGCGCGCAGGCTTCAGTAGTTGTGCCGTGCAGGCTTGGTTGCTCTGCGGCATGTGGGAGCTTCCCGGACCAGGGCTCGAGCCCGTGTCCCCTGCATTGGCAGGCGGACTCTTAACCACTGCGTCACCAGGGAAGTCCCCACAGACAAACTTTAAATACAAAACTATTCAAGGGGCTTCCCTGGTGGCGCAGTGGTTGAGAATCTGCCTGCTAATGCAGGGGACACGGGTTCGAGCCCTGGTCTGGGAAGATCCCACATGCCGCGGAGCAACTAGGCCCGTGAGCCACAACTCCTGAGCCTGCGCGTCTGGAGCCTGTGCTCCGCAACAAGAGAGGCCGCGATAGTGAGAGGCCCGCGCACCGCGATGAAGAGGGGCCCCCGCTTGCCACAACTAGAGAAAGCCTTCGCACAGAAACGAAGACCCAACACAGCCAAAAATAAATTAATTAATTAATCAATTAAAAAGAAAAGCTGTCTCTCAAATTTAACTTCCAGAATATATTCAGGAAAAACGCATACGCCCTTTTTGGCCAACCAAAGAAGCGGGCAATGCAAATCAACACTACAAAGAGGTATCACTTCGAATCAGAAAAAAGGACCATCCTCACAAAGGGTAAAAACCAGATATGCAGGACAAGGAGAGGAGAAAAGGGAGCCTCGTTACGCTGAAGGGGGGAATGTAAATTGCCAACGGCCACTCTGGAGAAGTGTGCTGTGTTTCCTAAAACATCTAAAAAACAGAGCTACAAAGCATAGGGCGCTTCCACTCATGGGCCTTATATGTTGGAAAATCCAAAAATCCACAGGACGCAGGCACCCCGTTTACTGCTGCTATGTTTACAACAGCCTCGACTTGGGTACAACTTCATAGTCCTTGGAAGGAAAAAATGGTGAAAGAAAATTTGATACTTAAGCACAACGGAATATTACTCAGCCCTGAAATCAATGAAATGAGGCCAGTTGCAGCGACTCAGGGGGACTTATGTATGGTCATTGAGAGTGAAATAAGTTAGACAGCAAGAGAAACTTATCATAAGATATCACTTATAAAAGGAATCTAAAAATCGCCAACCGTGAACTGAATTACAAACAGAACACCATCACACATTTACAAAACACACTTATGGCTGCTTAAGGGGAAGAGTGTGGTGCGTTGATGCATAAACCAGGAGGTTGAAATTGGCACAGATACCGTTCCATACGCCAATAATGTAATCGCCAAGACATACTCATTGTTCAAGGAACTGGACTCAGCACACTCTATTCACAGAAAAAACATATATCTGACTACTAGAAACTAGAAAAGAATTTATTGATGTCTCTCTGTAAGTGACTCAAGTGGATGTACAGCACCAAGAAACACAACATTGCAAATCAGCTACACCCCATTATAAAAATTAATTATAAAAAGAGAAAGACAGTGAGAGAGAGAGAGGAATTCTTACAAAATTCAATCAGGGGCTGTGAGGCAACTGGACTGACCACATCTACACTCACAGCTGAATGGGACGTAAGGCTGGACACCCTAACCCTAAACCCTAACCCTAACCCAACCCTAACCCTACCTTAACCCTAACCCTAACCCAACACTAACCCTAACCCTAAACCCTAACCCTAACCCCTAACCCTAACCCAACCCTAAGCATAACCCTAACCCTAACCCCTAGCCGTAGCCCTAGCCCTAACCCTGACCCTAACCCCTAACCCTTAACCCCAACCCTAACCAAGTTCACAAGTAAACTTCTCGCCCACCTGGAGAGAGTGATTTAATTTGAAAGAGTAAAGACACAATCAGCTCAGTAATTGGCCACGGGGGCTGGAGGGGCCAAGGCTAACCTGAGCTGGAGGAACGTGGGTGCCTGCCTGGATGCTCAGAGGCCAAGGGCTGTCCTGAGACCTGCTTGGACACCCGTGCAGATGGAACAAACGATCCGCCCAGTCCCAAGAGGGCCCCACCAGCCCTCACGAACGCAACACCAGACTTCCCTGGTGGCGCAGTGGTTAAGAATCCACCTGCCAATGCAGGGGACACGGGTTTGAGCCCTGGTCCGGGAAGATCCCACATGCTGTGGAGCAACTAAGCCCGTGCACCACAACTACTGAGCCTGCGCTCTAGAACCCGCGAGCCCCAACTGCTGAAGCCCACGCGCTTAGAGCCTGTGCCCTGCAACAAGAGAAGCCACCGCAATGAGAAGCCCCCACTCGCGGCAACTAGAGAAAGCCTCCGGGCAGCAATGCAGACCCAACACAGCCCAAAATTAATTAATTAATTAATTAAGAAAAAAAAAAAGGCAGCACCTGGGGGCTGGCAGACTGAGGCACCAAGTCTTACATCACGTCTACTTAGTATCCTGCATGTCAGGGCCATGCTGGACCTGGGGCTGCCCAGACAGAGTGGGGCCTGCATCACCCTTCCCAGGAGGGAGGGTGGAGGGAAACCCTGCATGACCTCTGAGGCCCTAAGAACCCTTGACTAAGGCTGAGCTCAATTTGAAACAGTGGGTGACCAGAGCAGACATTTCATTCGTCTATCAATGAGAATCCAGCACTGGAGGAGCAGAAAACAATGGCCTCGCTCAACCTTGACACTAATCCTGACATGGACCCTAACCCTAAACTCTGATCCTGACCCTAAGCCCTGACCTAACCTTAGCCTAACCCGTACCCTAAATCTGTACCTTACCCTAACCCATGCTCTACCCGTATCCTACCTGTACCCCAATTCTAACCCATACCCTAACACCCACTCTAACACAGAACCCTAACACCCTGAGACCAAAACCATAAACCTTAACCAATAAGCAAAACCATAACCATAACCAAACCATAAAATATAGTCATTAACCATACCCATAAATAACTCATTAACCATCAAACTTAAACCATAACAGCAACCATAAACCATACACAGCCCCAACCCTCACACCAGCCCCAGCCCTAATGCTAACCCTCCAAACCACTTACACCAAGCCAAGTCTAATCAGATTACACAAATACATCTTGAAAAAGAAAACTGGGGAATTCTCTGGTGGCCCAGTGGTTAGGACTCTGTGCTTTCACTGCCAAGGGCTCGGGTTCGATCCCTGACTGGGGAACTAAGATCCCACAAGCCATGGGATGTGGCCAAAGTAAATAAATAATTAAAATGAAATAAAACCACTATTTTAAAAAAGATTTTAAAAATAAAGGAAAAAAACAAGAAAACTACCCCAGTACAACTTATAAATATGAATGTAAAAATCTATCACACAATAATAGCAACATGAAACCAACAGAACTTTAAATGGATAATGCCATAAGCCAAGTATCTCTACACCAGGAATTTCAGGTTGCTCAACATATGAAAAGTAAGCAATGTATTCAACCACAATAATGGTGTGAAGTAAAAACACATAATCATATCAATTAATGCAAAAAATCTACAATGAAAATCCAGTGTTATTTCATGACAAACACTCAAGAAAGCAGGAATAAAAGGAAAGTTGTTCAATATGGAAAAGAGTAGTACAAAAAGCCACAGCAAACATCATGCTCAACGTTAAAGACTGAAAGATTTACTCCTGAAATCAGGAACAGGGCCAGGAAGCTGGCCTTCATCACCGTTACTCAATAGTGTACTGGAAGTTCTACCCAGAATCTTGAGGAAAGAAAGAAAAGGCATCCATGGGTGAATGGAAAAATTAAAACCGGGTCTGTTCACAGAACATAGGTCACATCATCTTATATATAAAACTACCTATAATCAGCAAAGAAATTATTTGAGCTAATCAACTAATTAATAAGCAAAGTTACAGAACAAAATATCAATTCATGAAAATCTATCTTATATGCATACGCTGGCAAAAAATAATCTGAAAAAGAATTTATGAGAACAATTCCAGTTTTAATAATGTCAACATCAATATTTAGGAGTATATTTAATCAAGGTTCAAGACTTGTTTTTATGTATGTAAAGTTGTATGTTTGAAATTACTGGAAAGTCAATTACTTTTCAAAACATCATGTATGTCAACAGCATGCCAGAAAAGCAGAGAAAATATCAAACTTCCATATAGAAGCCAAGCCTTACCCAGATCCAGTTCACCCAAAGTCCACATGTCATTTAGAGGCACTGTGGGAAGGTTATATTAGGAGCCGCTGTCCTCCGTGTTGTGGACGACCTGGATATGGTAGAAACAGTGGGATTTTTGAATTCCAATTTTCCACTTCATTCCACAAAAAAACTATTAGAACTAATAAATCAATTCAGTAAAGTTGCAAAATCAATACACAGAAATCAGTTGCCTTTCTAGACACTAATAACGAACCATCAGAAAGAGAAAGAAAGCAACCCTATTTACAACTGCATCAAAAAGAACAAAATACCTGGGAATAAAGTCAGCCAAGGAGGTGAAAGACCTGCACACTGAAAACTTTAAGACATTGATGAAGACATTGCAAAACACACCAAGAAATGGAAAGATATCCTGTTCTCATGGAATGGAACAATTAATATTGTTAAAATATCCATGCTACCCAAAGCAGTGGACACAGTGAATGCAATCCCTCCCAAAATTCCATGGTATTTTCCCCCCAAATAGAGCAAATCCTCCTAATATCTGTGGGGAACCACAAAGGACCCCAAATAGCCAAAGAAACCCTGAAAAAAGAGAACGGGCTGGAGGCATCTCCCTCCCTGACGTCACACTCTGCTGAGAAGCTACAGGCACCAAAACAGTGTGGAACTGGCTCAAAACGGGCACAGGGACCAGAGGAACAGGACAGAGAGACCAGAATTCAACCCACACGGACGGGGTCGGTGAATTTATGACACAGGGACCAAGGACACACCAAGGAGCACGACACTCCCCACGATAAATGGTGCTGGGAAAACTGGACGCCCCATAACTCACGCTGGCTACCCTGCACACAAACCTGACCAAACACCCAGCTTTCCACGCCAAGCCCTCCCTCGCTCACACGAAGACGGACCCCCTCAACGGTCAGTCGCCCACAGGAAGCTTCTCCCCACTTTTCCTCACCGTCTCTTCACCTTTTCCTCAGGCATCACCTGGGTCCTCAGGAACCCTAGTTCCCTAGTCAGCGTGGACGCAGCCCCACTTTGTCCTGAAGCCGAAACCGAAGTGAGTCCTAAGGAGACGGAGACCGAGCTCCTCTCAGCAGAGACGCTGAGCCGGGCGTCCTACCCGAAGGCCCCCGCCCCCGCCCCCGCGCCTGAGGCGGCTCAACTCCTCTCAGCTGCCCTCACAATCGAGTTCCATGGAACGAGCATGCGCTGTGGCTCAGAGAGGCGAACTCGGCGCCACCCTGTGGTCAGTGCAGGAAGTGCAGGCCGCGCCTCCCTCACAGGTCACTGGGGGCAGCGTGCCCTACTGACAGGACTGCTGAATCCATTCAACTGGAAATTCAAACTGAAATGGAGTCTCTATCCCAAAAGTTTTCTAAAAGTAGTTAAGGAACAATTAATTGGAAACCATTTGGAATGAAGGGAATGTAGATGCAAACTTTACAACTTATACCAAATTCACTCAAAGTTATTCAGAGGCAAATTTTATTTTAGTTTATAATTTATGTTTGGCTGCGTTGGGTCTTCGTTGCTGCATGTGGGCTTGCTCTAGTTGCGTCGAGCGGGGCTACTCTTCGTTGCGGTGCACGGGCTTCTCATTGCGGTGGCTTCTCTTGTGGGCGAGCACGGGCTCTAGGCGCGCAGGCTTCAGTAGTTGTGCCGCGCAGGCTTGGTTGCTCTGCGGCATGTGGGATCTTCCCGGACCAGGGCTCGAGCCCGTGTCCCCTGCATTGGCAGGCGGACTCTTAACCACTGCGTCACCAGGGAAGTCCCCACAGACAAACTTTAAATACAAAACTATTCAAGGGGCTTCCCTGGTGGCGCAGTGGTTGAGAATCTGCCTGCTAATGCAGGGGACACGGGTTCGAGCCCTGGTCTGGGAAGATCCCACATGCCGCGGAGCAACTAGGCCCGTGAGCCACAACTCCTGAGCCTGCGCGTCTGGAGCCTGTGCTCCGCAACAAGAGAGGCCGCGATAGTGAGAGGCCCGCGCACCGCGATGAAGAGGGGCCCCCGCTTGCCACAACTAGAGAAAGCCTTCGCACAGAAACGAAGACCCAACACAGCCAAAAATAAATTAATTAATTAATCAATTAAGAAGAAAAGCTGTCTCTCAAATTTAACTTCCAGAATATATTCTGGAAAAACGCATACGCCCTTTTTGGCCAACCAAAGAAGCGGCCAATGCAAATCAACACTACAAAGAGGTATCACTTCGAATCAGAAAAAAGGACCATCCTCACAAAGGGTAAAAACCAGATATGCAGGACAAGGAGAGGAGAAAAGGGAGCCTCGTTACGCTGAAGGGGGGAATGTAAATTGCCAACGGCCACTCTGGAGAAGTGTGCTGTGTTTCCTAAAACATCTAAAAAACAGAGCTACAAAGCATAGGGCGCTTCCACTCATGGGCCTATATGTTGGAAAATCCAAAAATCCACAGGACGCAGGCACCCCGTTTACTGCTGCTATGTTTACAACAGCCTCGACTTGGGTACAACTTCATAGTCCTTGGAAGGAAAAAATGGTGAAAGAAAATTTGATACTTAAGCACAACGGAATATTACTCAGCCCTGAAATCAATGAAATGAGGCCAGTTGCAGCGACTCAGGGGGACTTATGTATGGTCATTGAGAGTGAAATAAGTTAGACAACAAGAGAAACTTATCATAAGATATCACTTATAAAGGGAATCTAAAAATCGCCAACCGTGAACTGAATTACAAACAGAACACCATCACACATTTACAAAACACACTTATGGCTGCTTAAGGGGAAAAGTGTGGTGCGTTGATGCATAAACCAGGAGGTTGAAATTGGCACAGATACCGTTCCATACGCCAATAATGTAATCGCCAAGACATACTCATTGTTCAAGGAACTGGACTCAGCACACTCTATTCACAGAAAAAACATATATCTGACTACTAGAAACTAGAAAAGAATTTATTGATGTCTCTCTGTAGGTGACTCAAGTGGATGTACAGCACCAAGAAACACAACATTGCAAATCAGCTACACCCCATTATAAAAATTAATTATAAAAAGAGAAAGACAGTGAGAGAGAGAGAGGAATTCTTACAAAATTCAATCAGGGGCTGTGAGGCAACTGGACTGACCACATCTACACTCACAGCTGAATGGGACGTAAGGCTGGACACCCTAACCCTAAACCCTAACCCTAACCCAACCCTAACCCTACCTTAACCCTAACCCTAACCCAACACTAACCCTAACCCTAAACCTAAACCCTAACCCTAACCCCTAACCCTAACCCAACCCTAAGCATAACCCTAACCCTAACCCCTAGCCGTAGCCCTAGCCCTAACCCTGACCCTAACCCCTAACCCTTAACCCCAACCCTAACCAAGTTCACAAGTAAACTTCTCGCCCACCTGGAGAGAGTGATTTAATTTGAAAGAGTAAAGACACAATCAGCTCAGTAATTGGCCACGGGGGCTGGAGGGGCCAAGGCTAACCTGAGCTGGAGGAACGTGGGTGCCTGCCTGGACGCTCAGAGGGCAAGGGCTGTTCTGAGACCTGCTTGGACACCCGTGCAGATGGAACAAACGATCCGCCCAGTCCCAAGAGGGCCCCACCAGCCCTCACGAACGCAACACCAGACTTCCCTGGTGGCGCAGTGGTTAAGAATCCACCTGCCAATGCAGGGGACACGGGTTTGAGCCCTGGTCCGGGAAGATCCCACATGCTGTGGAGCAACTAAGCCCGTGCACCACAACTACTGAGCCTGCGCTCTAGAACCCGCGAGCCCCAACTGCTGAAGCCCACGCGCTTAGAGCCTGTGCCCTGCAACAAGAGAAGCCACCGCAATGAGAAGCCCCCACTCGCCGCAACTAGAGAAAGCCTCCGGGCAGCAATGCAGACCCAACACAGCCCAAAATTAATTAATTAATTAATTAAGAAAAAAAAAAGGCAGCACCTGGGGGCTGGCAGACTGAGGCACCAAGTCTTACATCACGTCTACTTAGTATCCTGCATGTCAGGGCCATGCTGGACCTGGGGCTGCCCAGACAGAGTGGGGCCTGCATCACCCTTCCCAGGAGGGAGGGTGGAGGGAAACCCTGCATGACCTCTGAGGCCCTAAGAACCCTTGACTAAGGCTGAGCTCAATTTGAAACAGTGGGTGACCAGAGCAGACATTTCATTCGTCTATCAATGAGAATCCAGCACTGGAGGAGCAGAAAACAATGGCCTCGCTCAACCTTGACGCTAATCCTGACATGGACCCTAACCCTAAACTCTGATCCTGACCCTAAGCCCTGACCTAACCTTAGCCTAACCCGTACCCTAAACCTGTACCTTACCCTAACCCATGCTCTACCCGTATCCTACCTGTACCCCAATTCTAACCCATACCCTAACACCCACTCTAACACAGAACCCTAACACCCTGAGACCAAAACCATAAACCTTAACCAATAAGCAAAACCATAACCATAACCAAACCATAAAATACATTCATTAACCATACCCATAAATAACTCATTAACCATAAAACTTAAACCATAACAGCAACCATAAACCGTACACAGCCCCAACCCTCACACCAGCCCCAGCCCTAATGCTAACCCTCCAAACCACTTCCACCAAGCCAAGTCTAATCAGATTATACAAATACATCTTGAAAAAGAAAACTGGGGAATACTCTGGTGGCCCAGTGGTTAGGACTCTGTGCTTTCACTGCCAAGGGCTCGGGTTCAATCCCTGACTGGGGAACTAAGATCCCACAAGCCATGGGATGTGGCCAAAGTAAATAAATAATTAAAATGAAATAAAACCACTATTTTAAAAAAGATTTTAAAAATAAAGGAAAAAAACAAGAAAACTACCCCAGTACAACTTATAAATATGAATGTAAAAATCTATCACACAATAACAGCAACATGAAACCAACAGAACTTTAAATGGATAATGCCATAAGCCAAGTATCTCTACACCAGGAATTTCAGGTTGCTCAACATATGAAAAGTAAGCAATGTATTCAACCACAATAACGGTGTGAAGTAAAAACACATAATCATATCAATTAATGCAAAAAATCTACAATGAAAGTCCAGTGTTATTTCATGAAAAACACTCAAGAAAGCAGGAGTAAAAGGAAAGTTGTTCAATATGGAAAAGAGTAGTACAAAAAGCCACAGCAAACATCATGCTCAACGTTAAAGACTGAAAGATTTACTCCTGAAATCAGGAACAGGGCCAGGAAGCTGGCCTTCATCACCGTTACTCAATAGTGTACTGGAAGTTCTACCCAGAATCTTGAGGAAAGAAAGAAAAGGCATCCATGGGTGAATGGAAAAATTAAAACCGGGTCTCTTCACAGAACATAGGTCACATCATCTTATATATAAAACTACCTATAATCAGCAAAGAAATTATTTGAGCTAATCAACTAATTAATAAGCAAAGTTACAGAACAAAATATCAATTCATGAAAATCTATCTTATATGCATACGCTGGCAAAAAATAATCTGAAAAAGAATTTATGAGAACAATTCCAGTTTTAATAATGTCAACATCAATATTTAGGAGTATATCTAATCAAGGTACAAGACTTGTTTTTATGTATGTAAAGTTGTATGTTTGAAATTACTGGAAAGTCAATTACTTTTCAAAACATCATGTATGTCAACAGCATGCCAGAAAAGCAGAGAAAACATCAAACTTCCATATAGAAGCCAAGCCTTACCCAGATCCAGTTCACCCAAAGTCCACATGTCATTTAGAGGCACTGTGGGAAGGTTATATTAGGAGCCGCTGTCCTCCGTGTTGTGGACGACCTGGATATGGTAGAAACAGTGGGATTTTTGAATTCCAATTTTCCACTTCATTCCACAAAAAAACTATTAGAACTAATAAATCAATTCAGTAAAGTTGCAAAATCAATACACAGAAATCAGTTGCCTTTCTAGACACTAATAACGAACCATCAGAAAGAGAAAGAAAGCAACCCTATTTACAACTGCATCAAAAAGAACAAAATACCTGGGAATAAAGTCAGCCAAGGAGGTGAAAGACCTGCACACTGAAAACTTTAAGACATTGATGAAGACATTGCAAAACACACCAAGAAATGGAAAGATATCCTGTTCTCATGGAATGGAACAATTAATATTGTTAAAATATCCATGCTACCCAAAGCAGTGGACACAGTGAATGCAATCCCTCCCAAAATTCCATGGTATTTTCCCCCCAAATAGAGCAAATCCTCCTAATATCTGTGGGGAACCACAAAGGACCCCAAATAGCCAAAGAAACCCTGAAAAAAGAGAACGGGCTGGAGGCATCTCCCTCCCTGACGTCACACTCTGCTGAGAAGCTACAGGCACCAAAACAGTGTGGAACTGGCTCAAAACGGGCACAGGGACCAGAGGAACAGGACAGAGAGACCAGAATTCAACCCACACGGACGGGGTCGGTGAATTTATGACACAGGGACCAAGGACACACCAAGGAGCACGACACTCCCCACGATAAATGGTGCTGGGAAAACTGGACGCCCCATAACTCACGCTGGCTACCCTGCACACAAACCTGACCAAACACCCAGCTTTCCACGCCAAGCCCTCCCTCGCTCACACGAAGACGGACCCCCTCAACGGTCAGTCGCCCACAGGAAGCTTCTCCCCACTTTTCCTCACCGTCTCTTCACCTTTTCCTCAGGCATCACCTGGGTCCTCAGGAACCCTAGTTCCCTAGTCAGCGTGGACGCAGCCCCACTTTGTCCTGAAGCCAAAACCGAAGTGAGTCCTAAGGAGACGGAGACCGAGCTCCTCTCAGCAGAGACGCTGAGCCGGGCGTCCTACCCGAAGGCCCCCGCCCCCGACCCCGCGCCTGAGGCGGCTCAACTCCTCTCAGCTGCCCTCACAATCGAGTTCCATGGAACGAGCATGCGCTGTGGGTCAGAGAGGCGAACTCGGCGCCACCCTGTGGTCAGTGCAGGAAGTGCAGGCCGCGCCTCCCTCACAGGTCACTGGGGGCAGTGTGCCCTACTGACAGGACTGCTGAATCCATTCAACTGGAAATTCAAACTGAAATGGAGTCTCTATCCCAAAAGTTTTCTAAAAGTAGTTAAGGAACAATTAATTGGAAACCATTTGGAATGAAGGGAATGTAGATGCAAACTTTACAACTTATACCAAATTCACTCAAAGTTATTCAGAGGCAAATTTTATTTTAGTTTATAATTTATGTTTGGCTGCGTTGGGTCTTCGTTGCTGCATGTGGGCTTGCTCTAGTTGCGTCGAGCGGGGCTACTCTTCGTTGCGGTGCACGGGCTTCTCATTGCGGTGGCTTCTCTTGTGGGCGAGCACGGGCTCTAGGCGTGCAGGCTTCAGTAGTTGTGCCGTGCAGGCTTGGTTGCTCTGCGGCATGTGGGATCTTCCCGGACCAGGGCTCGAGCCTGTGTCCCCTGCATTGGCAGGCGGACTCTTAACCACTGCGTCACCAGGGAAGTCCCCACAGACAAACTTTAAATACAAAACTATTCAAGGGGCTTCCCTGGTGGCGCAGTGGTTGAGAATCTGCCTGCTAATGCAGGGGACACGGGTTCGAGCCCTGGTCTGGGAAGATCCCACATGCCGCGGAGCAACTAGGCCCGTGAGCCACAACTCCTGAGCCTGCGCGTCTGGAGCCTGTGCTCCGCAACAAGAGAGGCCGCGATAGTGAGAGGCCCGCGCACCGCGATGAAGAGGGGCCCCCGCTTGCCACAACTAGAGAAAGCCTTCGCACAGAAACGAAGACCCAACACAGCCAAAAATAAATTAATTAATTAATCAATTAAGAAGAAAAGCTGTCTCTCAAATTTAACTTCCAGAATATATTCAGGAAAAACGCATACGCCCTTTTTGGCCAACCAAAGAAGCGGCCAATGCAAATCAACACTACAAAGAGGTATCACTTCGAATCAGAAAAAAGGACCATCCTCACAAAGGGTAAAAACCAGATATGCAGGACAAGGAGAGGAGAAAAGGGAGCCTCGTTACGCTGAAGGGGGAAATGTAAATTGCCAACGGCCCCTCTGGAGAAGTGTGCTGTGTTTCCTAAAACATCTAAAAAACAGAGCTACAAAGCATAGGGCGCTTCCACTCATGGGCCTATATGTTGGAAAATCCAAAAATCCACAGGACGCAGGCACCCCGTTTACTGCTGCTATGTTTACAACAGCCTCGACTTGGGTACAACTTCATAGTCCTTGGAAGGAAAAAATGGTGAAAGAAAATTTGATACTTAAGCACAACGGAATATTACTCAGCCCTGAAATCAATGAAATGAGGCCAGTTGCAGCGACTCAGGGGGACTTATGTATGGTCATTGAGAGTGAAATAAGTTAGACAGCAAGAGAAACTTATCATAAGATATCACTTATAAAGGGAATCTAAAAATCGCCAACCGTGAACTGAATTACAAACAGAACACCATCACACATTTACAAAACACACTTATGGCTGCTTAAGGGGAAGAGTGTGGTGCGTTGATGCATAAACCAGGAGGTTGAAATTGGCACAGATACCGTTCCATACGCCAATAATGTAATCGCCAAGACATACTCATTGTTCAAGGAACTGGACTCAGCACACTCTATTCACAGAAAAAACATATATCTGACTACTAGAAACTAGAAAAGAATTTATTGATGTCTCTCTGTAAGTGACTCAAGTGGATGTACAGCACCAAGAAACACAACATTGCAAATCAGCTACACCCCATTATAAAAATTAATTATAAAAAGAGAAAGACAGTGAGAGAGAGAGAGGAATTCTTACAAAATTCAATCAGGGGCTGTGAGGCAACTGGACTGACCACATCTACACTCACAGCTGAATGGGACGTAAGGCTGGACACCCTAACCCTAAACCCTAACCCTAACCCAACCCTAACCCTACCTTAACCCTAACCCTAACCCAACACTAACCCTAACCCTAAACCTAAACCCTAACCCTAACCCCTAACCCTAACCCAACCCTAAGCATAACCCTAACCCTAACCCCTAGCCGTAGCCCTAGCCCTAACCCTGACCCTAACCCCTAACCCTTAACCCCAACCCTAACCAAGTTCACAAGTAAACTTCTCGCCCACCTGGAGAGAGTGATTTAATTTGAAAGAGTAAAGACACAATCAGCTCAGTAATTGGCCACGGGGGCTGGAGGGGCCAAGGCTAACCTGAGCTGGAGGAACGTGGGTGCCTGCCTGGATGCTCAGAGGCCAAGGGCTGTCCTGAGACCTGCTTGGACACCCGTGCAGATGGAACAAACGATCCGCCCAGTCCCAAGAGGGCCCCACCAGCCCTCACGAACGCAACACCAGACTTCCCTGGTGGCGCAGTGGTTAAGAATCCACCTGCCAATGCAGGGGACACGGGTTTGAGCCCTGGTCCGGGAAGATCCCACATGCTGTGGAGCAACTAAGCCCGTGCACCACAACTACTGAGCCTGCGCTCTAGAACCCGCGAGCCCCAACTGCTGAAGCCCACGCGCTTAGAGCCTGTGCCCTGCAACAAGAGAAGCCACCGCAATGAGAAGCCCCCACTCGCCGCAACTAGAGAAAGCCTCCGGGCAGCAATGCAGACCCAACACAGCCCAAAATTAATTAATTAATTAATTAATTAAGGAAAAAAAAAAGGCAGCACCTGGGGGCTGGCAGACTGAGGCACCAAGTCTTACATCACGTCTACTTAGTATCCTGCATGTCAGGGCCATGCTGGACCTGGGGCTGCCCAGACAGAGTGGGGCCTGCATCACCCTTCCCAGGAGGGAGGGTGGAGGGAAACCCTGCATGACCTCTGAGGCCCTAAGAACCCTTGACTAAGGCTGAGCTCAATTTGAAACAGTGGGTGACCAGAGCAGACATTTCATTCGTCTATCAATGAGAATCCAGCACTGGAGGAGCAGAAAACAATGGCCTCGCTCAACCTTGACGCTAATCCTGACATGGACCCTAACCCTAAACTCTGATCCTGACCCTAAGCCCTGACCTAACCTTAGCCTAACCCGTACCCTAAACCTGTACCTTACCCTAACCCATGCTCTACCCGTATCCTACCTGTACCCCAATTCTAACCCATACCCTAACACCCACTCTAACACAGAACCCTAACACCCTGAGACCAAAACCATAAACCTTAACCAATAAGCAAAACCATAACCATAACCAAACCATAAAATACATTCATTAACCATACCCATAAATAACTCATTAACCATAAAACTTAAACCATAACAGCAACCATAAACCGTACACAGCCCCAACCCTCACACCAGCCCCAGCCCTAATGCTAACCCTCCAAACCACTTCCACCAAGCCAAGTCTAATCAGATTATACAAATACATCTTGAAAAAGAAAACTGGGGAATACTCTGGTGGCCCAGTGGTTAGGACTCTGTGCTTTCACTGCCAAGGGCTCGGGTTCGATCCCTGACTGGGGAACTAAGATCCCACAAGCCATGGGATGTGGCCAAAGTAAATAAATAATTAAAATGAAATAAAACCACTATTTTAAAAAAGATTTTAAAAATAAAGGAAAAAAACAAGAAAACTACCCCAGTACAACTTATAAATATGAATGTAAAAATCTATCACACAATAACAGCAACATGAAACCAACAGAACTTTAAATGGATAATGCCATAAGCCAAGTATCTCTACACCAGGAATTTCAGGTTGCTCAACATATGAAAAGTAAGCAATGTATTCAACCACAATAACGGTGTGAAGTAAAAACACATAATCATATCAATTAATGCAAAACATCTACAATGAAAGTCCAGTGTTATTTCATGAAAAACACTCAAGAAAGCAGGAGTAAAAGGAAAGTTGTTCAATATGGAAAAGAGTAGTACAAAAAGCCACAGCAAACATCATGCTCAACGTTAAAGACTGAAAGATTTACTCCTGAAATCAGGAACAGGGCCAGGAAGCTGGCCTTCATCACCGTTACTCAATAGTGTACTGGAAGTTCTACCCAGAATCTTGAGGAAAGAAAGAAAAGGCATCCATGGGTGAATGGAAAAATTAAAACCGGGTCTCTTCACAGAACATAGGTCACATCATCTTATATATAAAACTACCTATAATCAGCAAAGAAATTATTTGAGCTAATCAACTAATTAATAAGCAAAGTTACAGAACAAAATATCAATTCATGAAAATCTATCTTATATGCATACGCTGGCAAAAAATAATCTGAAAAAGAATTTATGAGAACAATTCCAGTTTTAATAATGTCAACATCAATATTTAGGAGTATATCTAATCAAGGTACAAGACTTGTTTTTATGTATGTAAAGTTGTATGTTTGAAATTACTGGAAAGTCAATTACTTTTCAAAACATCATGTATGTCAACAGCATGCCAGAAAAGCAGAGAAAACATCAAACTTCCATATAGAAGCCAAGCCTTACCCAGATCCAGTTCACCCAAAGTCCACATGTCATTTAGAGGCACTGTGGGAAGGTTATATTAGGAGCCGCTGTCCTCCGTGTTGTGGACGACCTGGATATGGTAGAAACAGTGGGATTTTTGAATTCCAATTTTCCACTTCATTCCACAAAAAAACTATTAGAACTAATAAATCAATTCAGTAAAGTTGCAAAATCAATACACAGAAATCAGTTGCCTTTCTAGACACTAATAACGAACCATCAGAAAGAGAAAGAAAGCAACCCTATTTACAACTGCATCAAAAAGAACAAAATACCTGGGAATAAAGTCAGCCAAGGAGGTGAAAGACCTGCACACTGAAAACTTTAAGACATTGATGAAGACATTGCAAAACACACCAAGAAATGGAAAGATATCCTGTTCTCATGGAATGGAACAATTAATATTGTTAAAATATCCATGCTACCCAAAGCAGTGGACACAGTGAATGCAATCCCTCCCAAAATTCCATGGTATTTTCCCCCCAAATAGAGCAAATCCTCCTAATATCTGTGGGGAACCACAAAGGACCCCAAATAGCCAAAGAAACCCTGAAAAAAGAGAACGGGCTGGAGGCATCTCCCTCCCTGACGTCACACTCTGCTGAGAAGCTACAGGCACCAAAACAGTGTGGAACTGGCTCAAAACGGGCACAGGGACCAGAGGAACAGGACAGAGAGACCAGAATTCAACCCACACGGACGGGGTCGGTGAATTTATGACACAGGGACCAAGGACACACCAAGGAGCACGACACTCCCCACGATAAATGGTGCTGGGAAAACTGGACGCCCCATAACTCACGCTGGCTACCCTGCACACAAACCTGACCAAACACCCAGCTTTCCACGCCAAGCCCTCCCTCGCTCACACGAAGACGGACCCCCTCAACGGTCAGTCGCCCACAGGAAGCTTCTCCCCACTTTTCCTCACCGTCTCTTCACCTTTTCCTCAGGCATCACCTGGGTCCTCAGGAACCCTAGTTCCCTAGTCAGCGTGGACGCAGCCCCACTTTGTCCTGAAGCCAAAACCGAAGTGAGTCCTAAGGAGACGGAGACCGAGCTCCTCTCAGCAGAGACGCTGAGCCGGGCGTCCTACCCGAAGGCCCCCGCCCCCGACCCCGCGCCTGAGGCGGCTCAACTCCTCTCAGCTGCCCTCACAATCGAGTTCCATGGAACGAGCATGCGCTGTGGGTCAGAGAGGCGAACTCGGCGCCACCCTGTGGTCAGTGCAGGAAGTGCAGGCCGCGCCTCCCTCACAGGTCACTGGGGGCAGTGTGCCCTACTGACAGGACTGCTGAATCCATTCAACTGGAAATTCAAACTGAAATGGAGTCTCTATCCCAAAAGTTTTCTAAAAGTAGTTAAGGAACAATTAATTGGAAACCATTTGGAATGAAGGGAATGTAGATGCAAACTTTACAACTTATACCAAATTCACTCAAAGTTATTCAGAGGCAAATTTTATTTTAGTTTATAATTTATGTTTGGCTGCGTTGGGTCTTCGTTGCTGCATGTGGGCTTGCTCTAGTTGCGTCGAGCGGGGCTACTCTTCGTTGCGGTGCACGGGCTTCTCATTGCGGTGGCTTCTCTTGTGGGCGAGCACGGGCTCTAGGCGTGCAGGCTTCAGTAGTTGTGCCGTGCAGGCTTGGTTGCTCTGCGGCATGTGGGATCTTCCCGGACCAGGGCTCGAGCCTGTGTCCCCTGCATTGGCAGGCGGACTCTTAACCACTGCGTCACCAGGGAAGTCCCCACAGACAAACTTTAAATACAAAACTATTCAAGGGGCTTCCCTGGTGGCGCAGTGGTTGAGAATCTGCCTGCTAATGCAGGGGACACGGGTTCGAGCCCTGGTCTGGGAAGATCCCACATGCCGCGGAGCAACTAGGCCCGTGAGCCACAACTCCTGAGCCTGCGCGTCTGGAGCCTGTGCTCCGCAACAAGAGAGGCCGCGATAGTGAGAGGCCCGCGCACCGCGATGAAGAGGGGCCCCCGCTTGCCACAACTAGAGAAAGCCTTCGCACAGAAACGAAGACCCAACACAGCCAAAAATAAATTAATTAATTAATCAATTAAGAAGAAAAGCTGTCTCTCAAATTTAACTTCCAGAATATATTCAGGAAAAACGCATACGCCCTTTTTGGCCAACCAAAGAAGCGGCCAATGCAAATCAACACTACAAAGAGGTATCACTTCGAATCAGAAAAAAGGACCATCCTCACAAAGGGTAAAAACCAGATATGCAGGACAAGGAGAGGAGAAAAGGGAGCCTCGTTACGCTGAAGGGGGAAATGTAAATTGCCAACGGCCCCTCTGGAGAAGTGTGCTGTGTTTCCTAAAACATCTAAAAAACAGAGCTACAAAGCATAGGGCGCTTCCACTCATGGGCCTATATGTTGGAAAATCCAAAAATCCACAGGACGCAGGCACCCCGTTTACTGCTGCTATGTTTACAACAGCCTCGACTTGGGTACAACTTCATAGTCCTTGGAAGGAAAAAATGGTGAAAGAAAATTTGATACTTAAGCACAACGGAATATTACTCAGCCCTGAAATCAATGAAATGAGGCCAGTTGCAGCGACTCAGGGGGACTTATGTATGGTCATTGAGAGTGAAATAAGTTAGACAGCAAGAGAAACTTATCATAAGATATCACTTATAAAGGGAATCTAAAAATCGCCAACCGTGAACTGAATTACAAACAGAACACCATCACACATTTACAAAACACACTTATGGCTGCTTAAGGGGAAGAGTGTGGTGCGTTGATGCATAAACCAGGAGGTTGAAATTGGCACAGATACCGTTCCATACGCCAATAATGTAATCGCCAAGACATACTCATTGTTCAAGGAACTGGACTCAGCACACTCTATTCACAGAAAAAACATATATCTGACTACTAGAAACTAGAAAAGAATTTATTGATGTCTCTCTGTAAGTGACTCAAGTGGATGTACAGCACCAAGAAACACAACATTGCAAATCAGCTACACCCCATTATAAAAATTAATTATAAAAAGAGAAAGACAGTGAGAGAGAGAGAGGAATTCTTACAAAATTCAATCAGGGGCTGTGAGGCAACTGGACTGACCACATCTACACTCACAGCTGAATGGGACGTAAGGCTGGACACCCTAACCCTAAACCCTAACCCTAACCCAACCCTAACCCTACCTTAACCCTAACCCTAACCCAACACTAACCCTAACCCTAAACCTAAACCCTAACCCTAACCCCTAACCCTAACCCAACCCTAAGCATAACCCTAACCCTAACCCCTAGCCGTAGCCCTAGCCCTAACCCTGACCCTAACCCCTAACCCTTAACCCCAACCCTAACCAAGTTCACAAGTAAACTTCTCGCCCACCTGGAGAGAGTGATTTAATTTGAAAGAGTAAAGACACAATCAGCTCAGTAATTGGCCACGGGGGCTGGAGGGGCCAAGGCTAACCTGAGCTGGAGGAACGTGGGTGCCTGCCTGGATGCTCAGAGGCCAAGGGCTGTCCTGAGACCTGCTTGGACACCCGTGCAGATGGAACAAACGATCCGCCCAGTCCCAAGAGGGCCCCACCAGCCCTCACGAACGCAACACCAGACTTCCCTGGTGGCGCAGTGGTTAAGAATCCACCTGCCAATGCAGGGGACACGGGTTTGAGCCCTGGTCCGGGAAGATCCCACATGCTGTGGAGCAACTAAGCCCGCGCACCACAACTACTGAGCCTGCGCTCTAGAACCCGCGAGCCCCAACTGCTGAAGCCCACGCGCTTAGAGCCTGTGCCCTGCAACAAGAGAAGCCACCGCAATGAGAAGCCCCCACTCGCCGCAACTAGAGAAAGCCTCCGGGCAGCAATGCAGACCCAACACAGCCCAAAATTAATTAATTAATTAATTAATTAAGGAAAAAAAAAAGGCAGCACCTGGGGGCTGGCAGACTGAGGCACCAAGTCTTACATCACGTCTACTTAGTATCCTGCATGTCAGGGCCATGCTGGACCTGGGGCTGCCCAGACAGAGTGGGGCCTGCATCACCCTTCCCAGGAGGGAGGGTGGAGGGAAACCCTGCATGACCTCTGAGGCCCTAAGAACCCTTGACTAAGGCTGAGCTCAATTTGAAACAGTGGGTGACCAGAGCAGACATTTCATTCGTCTATCAATGAGAATCCAGCACTGGAGGAGCAGAAAACAATGGCCTCGCTCAACCTTGACGCTAATCCTGACATGGACCCTAACCCTAAACTCTGATCCTGACCCTAAGCCCTGACCTAACCTTAGCCTAACCCGTACCCTAAACCTGTACCTTACCCTAACCCATGCTCTACCCGTATCCTACCTGTACCCCAATTCTAACCCATACCCTAACACCCACTCTAACACAGAACCCTAACACCCTGAGACCAAAACCATAAACCTTAACCAATAAGCAAAACCATAACCATAACCAAACCATAAAATACATTCATTAACCATACCCATAAATAACTCATTAACCATAAAACTTAAACCATAACAGCAACCATAAACCGTACACAGCCCCAACCCTCACACCAGCCCCAGCCCTAATGCTAACCCTCCAAACCACTTCCACCAAGCCAAGTCTAATCAGATTATACAAATACATCTTGAAAAAGAAAACTGGGGAATACTCTGGTGGCCCAGTGGTTAGGACTCTGTGCTTTCACTGCCAAGGGCTCGGGTTCGATCCCTGACTGGGGAACTAAGATCCCACAAGCCATGGGATGTGGCCAAAGTAAATAAATAATTAAAATGAAATAAAACCACTATTTTAAAAAAGATTTTAAAAATAAAGGAAAAAAACAAGAAAACTACCCCAGTACAACTTATAAATATGAATGTAAAAATCTATCACACAATAACAGCAACATGAAACCAACAGAACTTTAAATGGATAATGCCATAAGCCAAGTATCTCTACACCAGGAATTTCAGGTTGCTCAACATATGAAAAGTAAGCAATGTATTCAACCACAATAACGGTGTGAAGTAAAAACACATAATCATATCAATTAATGCAAAAAATCTACAATGAAAGTCCAGTGTTATTTCATGAAAAACACTCAAGAAAGCAGGAGTAAAAGGAAAGTTGTTCAATATGGAAAAGAGTAGTACAAAAAGCCACAGCAAACATCATGCTCAACGTTAAAGACTGAAAGATTTACTCCTGAAATCAGGAACAGGGCCAGGAAGCTGGCCTTCATCACCGTTACTCAATAGTGTACTGGAAGTTCTACCCAGAATCTTGAGGAAAGAAAGAAAAGGCATCCATGGGTGAATGGAAAAATTAAAACCGGGTCTCTTCACAGAACATAGGTCACATCATCTTATATATAAAACTACCTATAATCAGCAAAGAAATTATTTGAGCTAATCAACTAATTAATAAGCAAAGTTACAGAACAAAATATCAATTCATGAAAATCTATCTTATATGCATACGCTGGCAAAAAATAATCTGAAAAAGAATTTATGAGAACAATTCCAGTTTTAATAATGTCAACATCAATATTTAGGAGTATATCTAATCAAGGTACAAGACTTGTTTTTATGTATGTAAAGTTGTATGTTTGAAATTACTGGAAAGTCAATTACTTTTCAAAACATCATGTATGTCAACAGCATGCCAGAAAAGCAGAGAAAACATCAAACTTCCATATAGAAGCCAAGCCTTACCCAGATCCAGTTCACCCAAAGTCCACATGTCATTTAGAGGCACTGTGGGAAGGTTATATTAGGAGCCGCTGTCCTCCGTGTTGTGGACGACCTGGATATGGTAGAAACAGTGGGATTTTTGAATTCCAATTTTCCACTTCATTCCACAAAAAAACTATTAGAACTAATAAATCAATTCAGTAAAGTTGCAAAATCAATACACAGAAATCAGTTGCCTTTCTAGACACTAATAACGAACCATCAGAAAGAGAAAGAAAGCAACCCTATTTACAACTGCATCAAAAAGAACAAAATACCTGGGAATAAAGTCAGCCAAGGAGGTGAAAGACCTGCACACTGAAAACTTTAAGACATTGATGAAGACATTGCAAAACACACCAAGAAATGGAAAGATATCCTGTTCTCATGGAATGGAACAATTAATATTGTTAAAATATCCATGCTACCCAAAGCAGTGGACACAGTGAATGCAATCCCTCCCAAAATTCCATGGTATTTTCCCCCCAAATAGAGCAAATCCTCCTAATATCTGTGGGGAACCACAAAGGACCCCAAATAGCCAAAGAAACCCTGAAAAAAGAGAACGGGCTGGAGGCATCTCCCTCCCTGACGTCACACTCTGCTGAGAAGCTACAGGCACCAAAACAGTGTGGAACTGGCTCAAAACGGGCACAGGGACCAGAGGAACAGGACAGAGAGACCAGAATTCAACCCACACGGACGGGGTCGGTGAATTTATGACACAGGGACCAAGGACACACCAAGGAGCACGACACTCCCCACGATAAATGGTGCTGGGAAAACTGGACGCCCCATAACTCACGCTGGCTACCCTGCACACAAACCTGACCAAACACCCAGCTTTCCACGCCAAGCCCTCCCTCGCTCACACGAAGACGGACCCCCTCAACGGTCAGTCGCCCACAGGAAGCTTCTCCCCACTTTTCCTCACCGTCTCTTCACCTTTTCCTCAGGCATCACCTGGGTCCTCAGGAACCCTAGTTCCCTAGTCAGCGTGGACGCAGCCCCACTTTGTCCTGAAGCCAAAACCGAAGTGAGTCCTAAGGAGACGGAGACCGAGCTCCTCTCAGCAGAGACGCTGAGCCGGGCGTCCTACCCGAAGGCCCCCGCCCCCGACCCCGCGCCTGAGGCGGCTCAACTCCTCTCAGCTGCCCTCACAATCGAGTTCCATGGAACGAGCATGCGCTGTGGGTCAGAGAGGCGAACTCGGCGCCACCCTGTGGTCAGTGCAGGAAGTGCAGGCCGCGCCTCCCTCACAGGTCACTGGGGGCAGTGTGCCCTACTGACAGGACTGCTGAATCCATTCAACTGGAAATTCAAACTGAAATGGAGTCTCTATCCCAAAAGTTTTCTAAAAGTAGTTAAGGAACAATTAATTGGAAACCATTTGGAATGAAGGGAATGTAGATGCAAACTTTACAACTTATACCAAATTCACTCAAAGTTATTCAGAGGCAAATTTTATTTTAGTTTATAATTTATGTTTGGCTGCGTTGGGTCTTCGTTGCTGCATGTGGGCTTGCTCTAGTTGCGTCGAGCGGGGCTACTCTTCGTTGCGGTGCACGGGCTTCTCATTGCGGTGGCTTCTCTTGTGGGCGAGCACGGGCTCTAGGCGTGCAGGCTTCAGTAGTTGTGCCGTGCAGGCTTGGTTGCTCTGCGGCATGTGGGATCTTCCCGGACCAGGGCTCGAGCCTGTGTCCCCTGCATTGGCAGGCGGACTCTTAACCACTGCGTCACCAGGGAAGTCCCCACAGACAAACTTTAAATACAAAACTATTCAAGGGGCTTCCCTGGTGGCGCAGTGGTTGAGAATCTGCCTGCTAATGCAGGGGACACGGGTTCGAGCCCTGGTCTGGGAAGATCCCACATGCCGCGGAGCAACTAGGCCCGTGAGCCACAACTCCTGAGCCTGCGCGTCTGGAGCCTGTGCTCCGCAACAAGAGAGGCCGCGATAGTGAGAGGCCCGCGCACCGCGATGAAGAGGGGCCCCCGCTTGCCACAACTAGAGAAAGCCTTCGCACAGAAACGAAGACCCAACACAGCCAAAAATAAATTAATTAATTAATCAATTAAGAAGAAAAGCTGTCTCTCAAATTTAACTTCCAGAATATATTCAGGAAAAACGCATACGCCCTTTTTGGCCAACCAAAGAAGCGGCCAATGCAAATCAACACTACAAAGAGGTATCACTTCGAATCAGAAAAAAGGACCATCCTCACAAAGGGTAAAAACCAGATATGCAGGACAAGGAGAGGAGAAAAGGGAGCCTCGTTACGCTGAAGGGGGAAATGTAAATTGCCAACGGCCCCTCTGGAGAAGTGTGCTGTGTTTCCTAAAACATCTAAAAAACAGAGCTACAAAGCATAGGGCGCTTCCACTCATGGGCCTATATGTTGGAAAATCCAAAAATCCACAGGACGCAGGCACCCCGTTTACTGCTGCTATGTTTACAACAGCCTCGACTTGGGTACAACTTCATAGTCCTTGGAAGGAAAAAATGGTGAAAGAAAATTTGATACTTAAGCACAACGGAATATTACTCAGCCCTGAAATCAATGAAATGAGGCCAGTTGCAGCGACTCAGGGGGACTTATGTATGGTCATTGAGAGTGAAATAAGTTAGACAGCAAGAGAAACTTATCATAAGATATCACTTATAAAGGGAATCTAAAAATCGCCAACCGTGAACTGAATTACAAACAGAACACCATCACACATTTACAAAACACACTTATGGCTGCTTAAGGGGAAGAGTGTGGTGCGTTGATGCATAAACCAGGAGGTTGAAATTGGCACAGATACCGTTCCATACGCCAATAATGTAATCGCCAAGACATACTCATTGTTCAAGGAACTGGACTCAGCACACTCTATTCACAGAAAAAACATATATCTGACTACTAGAAACTAGAAAAGAATTTATTGATGTCTCTCTGTAAGTGACTCAAGTGGATGTACAGCACCAAGAAACACAACATTGCAAATCAGCTACACCCCATTATAAAAATTAATTATAAAAAGAGAAAGACAGTGAGAGAGAGAGAGGAATTCTTACAAAATTCAATCAGGGGCTGTGAGGCAACTGGACTGACCACATCTACACTCACAGCTGAATGGGACGTAAGGCTGGACACCCTAACCCTAAACCCTAACCCTAACCCAACCCTAACCCTACCTTAACCCTAACCCTAACCCAACACTAACCCTAACCCTAAACCTAAACCCTAACCCTAACCCCTAACCCTAACCCAACCCTAAGCATAACCCTAACCCTAACCCCTAGCCGTAGCCCTAGCCCTAACCCTGACCCTAACCCCTAACCCTTAACCCCAACCCTAACCAAGTTCACAAGTAAACTTCTCGCCCACCTGGAGAGAGTGATTTAATTTGAAAGAGTAAAGACACAATCAGCTCAGTAATTGGCCACGGGGGCTGGAGGGGCCAAGGCTAACCTGAGCTGGAGGAACGTGGGTGCCTGCCTGGATGCTCAGAGGCCAAGGGCTGTCCTGAGACCTGCTTGGACACCCGTGCAGATGGAACAAACGATCCGCCCAGTCCCAAGAGGGCCCCACCAGCCCTCACGAACGCAACACCAGACTTCCCTGGTGGCGCAGTGGTTAAGAATCCACCTGCCAATGCAGGGGACACGGGTTTGAGCCCTGGTCCGGGAAGATCCCACATGCTGTGGAGCAACTAAGCCCGCGCACCACAACTACTGAGCCTGCGCTCTAGAACCCGCGAGCCCCAACTGCTGAAGCCCACGCGCTTAGAGCCTGTGCCCTGCAACAAGAGAAGCCACCGCAATGAGAAGCCCCCACTCGCCGCAACTAGAGAAAGCCTCCGGGCAGCAATGCAGACCCAACACAGCCCAAAATTAATTAATTAATTAATTAAGAAAAAAAAAAAGGCAGCACCTGGGGGCTGGCAGACTGAGGCACCAAGTCTTACATCACGTCTACTTAGTATCCTGCATGTCAGGGCCATGCTGGACCTGGGGCTGCCCAGACAGAGTGGGGCCTGCATCACCCTTCCCAGGAGGGAGGGTGGAGGGAAACCCTGCATGACCTCTGAGGCCCTAAGAACCCTTGACTAAGGCTGAGCTCAATTTGAAACAGTGGGTGACCAGAGCAGACATTTCATTCGTCTATCAATGAGAATCCAGCACTGGAGGAGCAGAAAACAATGGCCTCGCTCAACCTTGACGCTAATCCTGACATGGACCCTAACCCTAAACTCTGATCCTGACCCTAAGCCCTGACCTAACCTTAGCCTAACCCGTACCCTAAACCTGTACCTTACCCTAACCCATGCTCTACCCGTATCCTACCTGTACCCCAATTCTAACCCATACCCTAACACCCACTCTAACACAGAACCCTAACACCCTGAGACCAAAACCATAAACCTTAACCAATAAGCAAAACCATAACCATAACCAAACCATAAAATACATTCATTAACCATACCCATAAATAACTCATTAACCATAAAACTTAAACCATAACAGCAACCATAAACCGTACACAGCCCCAACCCTCACACCAGCCCCAGCCCTAATGCTAACCCTCCAAACCACTTCCACCAAGCCAAGTCTAATCAGATTATACAAATACATCTTGAAAAAGAAAACTGGGGAATACTCTGGTGGCCCAGTGGTTAGGACTCTGTGCTTTCACTGCCAAGGGCTCGGGTTCGATCCCTGACTGGGGAACTAAGATCCCACAAGCCATGGGATGTGGCCAAAGTAAATAAATAATTAAAATGAAATAAAACCACTATTTTAAAAAAGATTTTAAAAATAAAGGAAAAAAACAAGAAAACTACCCCAGTACAACTTATAAATATGAATGTAAAAATCTATCACACAATAACAGCAACATGAAACCAACAGAACTTTAAATGGATAATGCCATAAGCCAAGTATCTCTACACCAGGAATTTCAGGTTGCTCAACATATGAAAAGTAAGCAATGTATTCAACCACAATAACGGTGTGAAGTAAAAACACATAATCATATCAATTAATGCAAAAAATCTACAATGAAAGTCCAGTGTTATTTCATGAAAAACACTCAAGAAAGCAGGAGTAAAAGGAAAGTTGTTCAATATGGAAAAGAGTAGTACAAAAAGCCACAGCAAACATCATGCTCAACGTTAAAGACTGAAAGATTTACTCCTGAAATCAGGAACAGGGCCAGGAAGCTGGCCTTCATCACCGTTACTCAATAGTGTACTGGAAGTTCTACCCAGAATCTTGAGGAAAGAAATAAAAGGCATCCATGGGTGAATGGAAAAATTAAAACCGGGTCTCTTCACAGAACATAGGTCACATCATCTTATATATAAAACTACCTATAATCAGCAAAGAAATTATTTGAGCTAATCAACTAATTAATAAGCAAAGTTACAGAACAAAATATCAATTCATGAAAATCTATCTTATATGCATACGCTGGCAAAAAATAATCTGAAAAAGAATTTATGAGAACAATTCCAGTTTTAATAATGTCAACATCAATATTTAGGAGTATATCTAATCAAGGTACAAGACTTGTTTTTATGTATGTAAAGTTGTATGTTTGAAATTACTGGAAAGTCAATTACTTTTCAAAACATCATGTATGTCAACAGCATGCCAGAAAAGCAGAGAAAACATCAAACTTCCATATAGAAGCCAAGCCTTACCCAGATCCAGTTCACCCAAAGTCCACATGTCATTTAGAGGCACTGTGGGAAGGTTATATTAGGAGCCGCTGTCCTCCGTGTTGTGGACGACCTGGATATGGTAGAAACAGTGGGATTTTTGAATTCCAATTTTCCACTTCATTCCACAAAAAAACTATTAGAACTAATAAATCAATTCAGTAAAGTTGCAAAATCAATACACAGAAATCAGTTGCCTTTCTAGACACTAATAACGAACCATCAGAAAGAGAAAGAAAGCAACCCTATTTACAACTGCATCAAAAAGAACAAAATACCTGGGAATAAAGTCAGCCAAGGAGGTGAAAGACCTGCACACTGAAAACTTTAAGACATTGATGAAGACATTGCAAAACACACCAAGAAATGGAAAGATATCCTGTTCTCATGGAATGGAACAATTAATATTGTTAAAATATCCATGCTACCCAAAGCAGTGGACACAGTGAATGCAATCCCTCCCAAAATTCCATGGTATTTTCCCCCCAAATAGAGCAAATCCTCCTAATATCTGTGGGGAACCACAAAGGACCCCAAATAGCCAAAGAAACCCTGAAAAAAGAGAACGGGCTGGAGGCATCTCCCTCCCTGACGTCACACTCTGCTGAGAAGCTACAGGCACCAAAACAGTGTGGAACTGGCTCAAAACGGGCACAGGGACCAGAGGAACAGGACAGAGAGACCAGAATTCAACCCACACGGACGGGGTCGGTGAATTTATGACACAGGGACCAAGGACACACCAAGGAGCACGACACTCCCCACGATAAATGGTGCTGGGAAAACTGGACGCCCCATAACTCACGCTGGCTACCCTGCACACAAACCTGACCAAACACCCAGCTTTCCACGCCAAGCCCTCCCTCGCTCACACAAAGACGGACCCCCTCAACGGTCAGTCGCCCACAGGAAGCTTCTCCCCACTTTTCCTCACCGTCTCTTCACCTTTTCCTCAGGCATCACCTGGGTCCTCAGGAACCCTAGTTCCCTAGTCAGCGTGGACGCAGCCCCACTTTGTCCTGAAGCCGAAACCGAAGTGAGTCCTAAGGAGACGGAGACCGAGCTCCTCTCAGCAGAGACGCTGAGCCGGGCGTCCTACCCGAAGGCCCCCGCCCCCGACCCCGCGCCTGAGGCGGCTCAACTCCTCTCAGCTGCCCTCACAATCGAGTTCCATGGAACGAGCATGCGCTGTGGGTCAGAGAGGCGAACTCGGCGCCACCCTGTGGTCAGTGCAGGAAGTGCAGGCCGCGCCTCCCTCACAGGTCACTGGGGGCAGTGTGCCCTACTGACAGGACTGCTGAATCCATTCAACTGGAAATTCAAACTGAAATGGAGTCTCTATCCCAAAAGTTTTCTAAAAGTAGTTAAGGAACAATTAATTGGAAACCATTTGGAATGAAGGGAATGTAGATGCAAACTTTACAACTTATACCAAATTCACTCAAAGTTATTCAGAGGCAAATTTTATTTTAGTTTATAATTTATGTTTGGCTGCGTTGGGTCTTCGTTGCTGCATGTGGGCTTCCTCTAGTTGCGTCGAGCGGGGCTACTCTTCGTTGCGGTGCACGGGCTTCTCATTGCGGTGGCTTCTCTTGTGGGCGAGCACGGGCTCTAGGCGCGCAGGCTTCAGTAGTTGTGCCGTGCAGGCTTGGTTGCTCTGCGGCATGTGGGATCTTCCCGGACCAGGGCTCGAGCCCGTGTCCCCTGCATTGGCAGGCGGACTCTTAACCACTGCGTCACCAGGGAAGTCCCCACAGACAAACTTTAAATACAAAACTATTCAAGGGGCTTCCCTGGTGGCGCAGTGGTTGAGAATCTGCCTGCTAATGCAGGGGACACGGGTTCGAGCCCTGGTCTGGGAAGATCCCACATGCCGCGGAGCAACTAGGCCCGTGAGCCACAACTCCTGAGCCTGCGCGTCTGGAGCCTGTGCTCCGCAACAAGAGAGGCCGCGATAGTGAGAGGCCCGCGCACCGCGATGAAGAGGGGCCCCCGCTTGCCACAACTAGAGAAAGCCTTCGCACAGAAACGAAGACCCAACACAGCCAAAAATAAATTAATTAATTAATCAATTAAGAAGAAAAGCTGTCTCTCAAATTTAACTTCCAGAATATATTCAGGAAAAACGCATACGCCCTTTTTGGCCAACCAAAGAAGCGGCCAATGCAAATCAACACTACAAAGAGGTATCACTTCGAATCAGAAAAAAGGACCATCCTCACAAAGGGTAAAAACCAGATATGCAGGACAAGGAGAGGAGAAAAGGGAGCCTCGTTACGCTGAAGGGGGGAATGTAAATTGCCAACGGCCACTCTGGAGAAGTGTGCTGTGTTTCCTAAAACATCTAAAAAACAGAGCTACAAAGCATAGGGCGCTTCCACTCATGGGCCTATATGTTGGAAAATCCAAAAATCCACAGGACGCAGGCACCCCGTTTACTGCTGCTATGTTTACAACAGCCTCGACTTGGGTACAACTTCATAGTCCTTGGAAGGAAAAAATGGTGAAAGAAAATTTGATACTTAAGCACAACGGAATATTACTCAGCCCTGAAATCAATGAAATGAGGCCAGTTGCAGCGACTCAGGGGGACTTATGTATGGTCATTGAGAGTGAAATAAGTTAGACAGCAAGAGAAACTTATCATAAGATATCACTTATAAAAGGAATCTAAAAATCGCCAACCGTGAACTGAATTACAAACAGAACACCATCACACATTTACAAAACACACTTATGGCTGCTTAAGGGGAAGAGTGTGGTGCGTTGATGCATAAACCAGGAGGTTGAAATTGGCACAGATACCGTTCCATACGCCAATAATGTAATCGCCAAGACATACTCATTGTTCAAGGAACTGGACTCAGCACACTCTATTCACAGAAAAAACATATATCTGACTACTAGAAACTAGAAAAGAATTTATTGATGTCTCTCTGTAAGTGACTCAAGTGGATGTACAGCACCAAGAAACACAACATTGCAAATCAGCTACACCCCATTATAAAAATTAATTATAAAAAGAGAAAGACAGTGAGAGAGAGAGAGGAATTCTTACAAAATTCAATCAGGGGCTGTGAGGCAACTGGACTGACCACATCTACACTCACAGCTGAATGGGACGTAAGGCTGGACACCCTAACCCTAAACCCTAACCCTAACCCAACCCTAACCCTACCTTAACCCTAACCCTAACCCAACACTAACCCTAACCCTAAACCTAAACCCTAACCCTAACCCCTAACCCTAACCCAACCCTAAGCATAACCCTAACCCTAACCCCTAGCCGTAGCCCTAGCCCTAACCCTGACCCTAACCCCTAACCCTTAACCCCAACCCTAACCAAGTTCACAAGTAAACTTCTCGCCCACCTGGAGAGAGTGATTTAATTTGAAAGAGTAAAGACACAATCAGCTCAGTAATTGGCCACGGGGGCTGGAGGGGCCAAGGCTAACCTGAGCTGGAGGAACGTGGGTGCCTGCCTGGATGCTCAGAGGCCAAGGGCTGTCCTGAGACCTGCTTGGACACCCGTGCAGATGGAACAAACGATCCGCCCAGTCCCAAGAGGGCCCCACCAGCCCTCACGAACGCAACACCAGACTTCCCTGGTGGCGCAGTGGTTAAGAATCCACCTGCCAATGCAGGGGACACGGGTTTGAGCCCTGGTCCGGGAAGATCCCACATGCTGTGGAGCAACTAAGCCCGTGCACCACAACTACTGAGCCTGCGCTCTAGAACCCGCGAGCCCCAACTGCTGAAGCCCACGCGCTTAGAGCCTGTGCCCTGCAACAAGAGAAGCCACCGCAATGAGAAGCCCCCACTCGCCGCAACTAGAGAAAGCCTCCGGGCAGCAATGCAGACCCAACACAGCCCAAAATTAATTAATTAATTAATTAATTAAGAAAAAAAAAAAGGCAGCACCTGGGGGCTGGCAGACTGAGGCACCAAGTCTTACATCACGTCTACTTAGTATCCTGCATGTCAGGGCCATGCTGGACCTGGGGCTGCCCAGACAGAGTGGGGCCTGCATCACCCTTCCCAGGAGGGAGGGTGGAGGGAAACCCTGCATGACCTCTGAGGCCCTAAGAACCCTTGACTAAGGCTGAGCTCAATTTGAAACAGTGGGTGACCAGAGCAGACATTTCATTCGTCTATCAATGAGAATCCAGCACTGGAGGAGCAGAAAACAATGGCCTCGCTCAACCTTGACGCTAATCCTGACATGGACCCTAACCCTAAACTCTGATCCTGACCCTAAGCCCTGACCTAACCTTAGCCTAACCCGTACCCTAAACCTGTACCTTACCCTAACCCATGCTCTACCCGTATCCTACCTGTACCCCAATTCTAACCCATACCCTAACACCCACTCTAACACAGAACCCTAACACCCTGAGACCAAAACCATAAACCTTAACCAATAAGCAAAACCATAACCATAACCAAACCATAAAATACATTCATTAACCATACCCATAAATAACTCATTAACCATAAAACTTAAACCATAACAGCAACCATAAACCGTACACAGCCCCAACCCTCACACCAGCCCCAGCCCTAATGCTAACCCTCCAAACCACTTCCACCAAGCCAAGTCTAATCAGATTATACAAATACATCTTGAAAAAGAAAACTGGGGAATACTCTGGTGGCCCAGTGGTTAGGACTCTGTGCTTTCACTGCCAAGGGCTCGGGTTCGATCCCTGACTGGGGAACTAAGATCCCACAAGCCATGGGATGTGGCCAAAGTAAATAAATAATTAAAATGAAATAAAACCACTATTTTAAAAAAGATTTTAAAAATAAAGGAAAAAAACAAGAAAACTACCCCAGTACAACTTATAAATATGAATGTAAAAATCTATCACACAATAACAGCAACATGAAACCAACAGAACTTTAAATGGATAATGCCATAAGCCAAGTATCTCTACACCAGGAATTTCAGGTTGCTCAACATATGAAAAGTAAGCAATGTATTCAACCACAATAACGGTGTGAAGTAAAAACACATAATCATATCAATTAATGCAAAACATCTACAATGAAAGTCCAGTGTTATTTCATGAAAAACACTCAAGAAAGCAGGAGTAAAAGGAAAGTTGTTCAATATGGAAAAGAGTAGTACAAAAAGCCACAGCAAACATCATGCTCAACGTTAAAGACTGAAAGATTTACTCCTGAAATCAGGAACAGGGCCAGGAAGCTGGCCTTCATCACCGTTACTCAATAGTGTACTGGAAGTTCTACCCAGAATCTTGAGGAAAGAAATAAAAGGCATCCATGGGTGAATGGAAAAATTAAAACCGGGTCTCTTCACAGAACATAGGTCACATCATCTTATATATAAAACTACCTATAATCAGCAAAGAAATTATTTGAGCTAATCAACTAATTAATAAGCAAAGTTACAGAACAATATATCAATTCATGAAAATCTATCTTATATGCATACGCTGGCAAAAAATAATCTGAAAAAGAATTTATGAGAACAATTCCAGTTTTAATAATGTCAACATCAATATTTAGGAGTATATCTAATCAAGGTACAAGACTTGTTTTTATGTATGTAAAGTTGTATGTTTGAAATTACTGGAAAGTCAATTACTTTTCAAAACATCATGTATGTCAACAGCATGCCAGAAAAGCAGAGAAAACATCAAACTTCCATATAGAAGCCAAGCCTTACCCAGATCCAGTTCACCCAAAGTCCACATGTCATTTAGAGGCACTGTGGGAAGGTTATATTAGGAGCCGCTGTCCTCCGTGTTGTGGACGACCTGGATATGGTAGAAACAGTGGGATTTTTGAATTCCAATTTTCCACTTCATTCCACAAAAAAACTATTAGAACTAATAAATCAATTCAGTAAAGTTGCAAAATCAATACACAGAAATCAGTTGCCTTTCTAGACACTAATAACGAACCATCAGAAAGAGAAAGAAAGCAACCCTATTTACAACTGCATCAAAAAGAACAAAATACCTGGGAATAAAGTCAGCCAAGGAGGTGAAAGACCTGCACACTGAAAACTTTAAGACATTGATGAAGACATTGCAAAACACACCAAGAAATGGAAAGATATCCTGTTCTCATGGAATGGAACAATTAATATTGTTAAAATATCCATGCTACCCAAAGCAGTGGACACAGTGAATGCAATCCCTCCCAAAATTCCATGGTATTTTCCCCCCAAATAGAGCAAATCCTCCTAATATCTGTGGGGAACCACAAAGGACCCCAAATAGCCAAAGAAACCCTGAAAAAAGAGAACGGGCTGGAGGCATCTCCCTCCCTGACGTCACACTCTGCTGAGAAGCTACAGGCACCAAAACAGTGTGGAACTGGCTCAAAACGGGCACAGGGACCAGAGGAACAGGACAGAGAGACCAGAATTCAACCCACACGGACGGGGTCGGTGAATTTATGACACAGGGACCAAGGACACACCAAGGAGCACGACACTCCCCACGATAAATGGTGCTGGGAAAACTGGACGCCCCATAACTCACGCTGGCTACCCTGCACACAAACCTGACCAAACACCCAGCTTTCCACGCCAAGCCCTCCCTCGCTCACACGAAGACGGACCCCCTCAACGGTCAGTCGCCCACAGGAAGCTTCTCCCCACTTTTCCTCACCGTCTCTTCACCTTTTCCTCAGGCATCACCTGGGTCCTCAGGAACCCTAGTTCCCTAGTCAGCGTGGACGCAGCCCCACTTTGTCCTGAAGCCGAAACCGAAGTGAGTCCTAAGGAGACGGAGACCGAGCTCCTCTCAGCAGAGACGCTGAGCCGGGCGTCCTACCCGAAGGCCCCCGCCCCCGACCCCGCGCCTGAGGCGGCTCAACTCCTCTCAGCTGCCCTCACAATCGAGTTCCATGGAACGAGCATGCGCTGTGGGTCAGAGAGGCGAACTCGGCGCCACCCTGTGGTCAGTGCAGGAAGTGCAGGCCGCGCCTCCCTCACAGGTCACTGGGGGCAGTGTGCCCTACTGACAGGACTGCTGAATCCATTCAACTGGAAATTCAAACTGAAATGGAGTCTCTATCCCAAAAGTTTTCTAAAAGTAGTTAAGGAACAATTAATTGGAAACCATTTGGAATGAAGGGAATGTAGATGCAAACTTTACAACTTATACCAAATTCACTCAAAGTTACTCAGAGGCAAATTTTATTTTAGTTTATAATTTATGTTTGGCTGCGTTGGGTCTTCGTTGCTGCATGTGGGCTTCCTCTAGTTGCGTCGAGCGGGGCTACTCTTCGTTGCGGTGCACGGGCTTCTCATTGCGGTGGCTTCTCTTGTGGGCGAGCACGGGCTCTAGGCGTGCAGGCTTCAGTAGTTGTGCCGTGCAGGCTTGGTTGCTCTGCGGCATGTGGGATCTTCCCGGACCAGGGCTCGAGCCTGTGTCCCCTGCATTGGCAGGCGGACTCTTAACCACTGCGTCACCAGGGAAGTCCCCACAGACAAACTTTAAATACAAAACTATTCAAGGGGCTTCCCTGGTGGCGCAGTGGTTGAGAATCTGCCTGCTAATGCAGGGGACACGGGTTCGAGCCCTGGTCTGGGAAGATCCCACATGCCGCGGAGCAACTAGGCCCGTGAGCCACAACTCCTGAGCCTGCGCGTCTGGAGCCTGTGCTCCGCAACAAGAGAGGCCGCGATAGTGAGAGGCCCGCGCACCGCGATGAAGAGGGGCCCCCGCTTGCCACAACTAGAGAAAGCCTTCGCACAGAAACGAAGACCCAACACAGCCAAAAATAAATTAATTAATTAATCAATTAAGAAGAAAAGCTGTCTCTCAAATTTAACTTCCAGAATATATTCAGGAAAAACGCATACGCCCTTTTTGGCCAACCAAAGAAGCGGCCAATGCAAATCAACACTACAAAGAGGTATCACTTCGAATCAGAAAAAAGGACCATCCTCACAAAGGGTAAAAACCAGATATGCAGGACAAGGAGAGGAGAAAAGGGAGCCTCGTTACGCTGAAGGGGGGAATGTAAATTGCCAACGGCCACTCTGGAGAAGTGTGCTGTGTTTCCTAAAACATCTAAAAAACAGAGCTACAAAGCATAGGGCGCTTCCACTCATGGGCCTATATGTTGGAAAATCCAAAAATCCCCAGGACGCAGGCACCCCGTTTACTGCTGCTATGTTTACAACAGCCTCGACTTGGGTACAACTTCATAGTCCTTGGAAGGAAAAAATGGTGAAAGAAAATTTGATACTTAAGCACAACGGAATATTACTCAGCGCTGAAATCAATGAAATGAGGCCAGTTGCAGCGACTCAGGGGGACTTATGTATGGTCATTGAGAGTGAAATAAGTTAGACAGCAAGAGAAACTTATCATAAGATATCACTTATAAAGGGAATCTAAAAATCGCCAACCGTGAACTGAATTACAAACAGAACACCATCACACATTTACAAAACACACTTATGGCTGCTTAAGGGGAAGAGTGTGGTGCGTTGATGCATAAACCAGGAGGTTGAAATTGGCACAGATACCGTTCCATACGCCAATAATGTAATCGCCAAGACATACTCATTGTTCAAGGAACTGGACTCAGCACACTCTATTCACAGAAAAAACATATATCTGACTACTAGAAACTAGAAAAGAATTTATTGATGTCTCTCTGTAAGTGACTCAAGTGGATGTACAGCACCAAGAAACACAACATTGCAAATCAGCTACACCCCATTATAAAAATTAATTATAAAAAGAGAAAGACAGTGAGAGAGAGAGAGGAATTCTTACAAAATTCAATCAGGGGCTGTGAGGCAACTGGACTGACCACATCTACACTCACAGCTGAATGGGACGTAAGGCTGGACACCCTAACCCTAAACCCTAACCCTAACCCAACCCTAACCCTACCTTAACCCTAACCCTAACCCAACACTAACCCTAACCCTAAACCTAAACCCTAACCCTAACCCCTAACCCTAACCCAACCCTAAGCATAACCCTAACCCTAACCCCTAGCCGTAGCCCTAGCCCTAACCCTGACCCTAACCCCTAACCCTTAACCCCAACCCTAACCAAGTTCACAAGTAAACTTCTCGCCCACCTGGAGAGAGTGATTTAATTTGAAAGAGTAAAGACACAATCAGCTCAGTAATTGGCCACGGGGGCTGGAGGGGCCAAGGCTAACCTGAGCTGGAGGAACGTGGGTGCCTGCCTGGATGCTCAGAGGCCAAGGGCTGTCCTGAGACCTGCTTGGACACCCGTGCAGATGGAACAAACGATCCGCCCAGTCCCAAGAGGGCCCCACCAGCCCTCACGAACGCAACACCAGACTTCCCTGGTGGCGCAGTGGTTAAGAATCCACCTGCCAATGCAGGGGACACGGGTTTGAGCCCTGGTCCGGGAAGATCCCACATGCTGTGGAGCAACTAAGCCCGTGCACCACAACTACTGAGCCTGCGCTCTAGAACCCGCGAGCCCCAACTGCTGAAGCCCACGCGCTTAGAGCCTGTGCCCTGCAACAAGAGAAGCCACCGCAATGAGAAGCCCCCACTCGCCGCAACTAGAGAAAGCCTCCGGGCAGCAATGCAGACCCAACACAGCCCAAAATTAATTAATTAATTAATTAATTAAGAAAAAAAAAAAGGCAGCACCTGGGGGCTGGCAGACTGAGGCACCAAGTCTTACATCACGTCTACTTAGTATCCTGCATGTCAGGGCCATGCTGGACCTGGGGCTGCCCAGACAGAGTGGGGCCTGCATCACCCTTCCCAGGAGGGAGGGTGGAGGGAAACCCTGCATGACCTCTGAGGCCCTAAGAACCCTTGACTAAGGCTGAGCTCAATTTGAAACAGTGGGTGACCAGAGCAGACATTTCATTCGTCTATCAATGAGAATCCAGCACTGGAGGAGCAGAAAACAATGGCCTCGCTCAACCTTGACGCTAATCCTGACATGGACCCTAACCCTAAACTCTGATCCTGACCCTAAGCCCTGACCTAACCTTAGCCTAACCCGTACCCTAAACCTGTACCTTACCCTAACCCATGCTCTACCCGTATCCTACCTGTACCCCAATTCTAACCCATACCCTAACACCCACTCTAACACAGAACCCTAACACCCTGAGACCAAAACCATAAACCTTAACCAATAAGCAAAACCATAACCATAACCAAACCATAAAATACATTCATTAACCATACCCATAAATAACTCATTAACCATAAAACTTAAACCATAACAGCAACCATAAACCGTACACAGCCCCAACCCTCACACCAGCCCCAGCCCTAATGCTAACCCTCCAAACCACTTCCACCAAGCCAAGTCTAATCAGATTATACAAATACATCTTGAAAAAGAAAACTGGGGAATACTCTGGTGGCCCAGTGGTTAGGACTCTGTGCTTTCACTGCCAAGGGCTCGGGTTCGATCCCTGACTGGGGAACTAAGATCCCACAAGCCATGGGATGTGGCCAAAGTAAATAAATAATTAAAATGAAATAAAACCACTATTTTAAAAAAGATTTTAAAAATAAAGGAAAAAAACAAGAAAACTACCCCAGTACAACTTATAAATATGAATGTAAAAATCTATCACACAATAACAGCAACATGAAACCAACAGAACTTTAAATGGATAATGCCATAAGCCAAGTATCTCTACACCAGGAATTTCAGGTTGCTCAACATATGAAAAGTAAGCAATGTATTCAACCACAATAACGGTGTGAAGTAAAAACACATAATCATATCAATTAATGCAAAAAATCTACAATGAAAGTCCAGTGTTATTTCATGAAAAACACTCAAGAAAGCAGGAGTAAAAGGAAAGTTGTTCAATATGGAAAAGAGTAGTACAAAAAGCCACAGCAAACATCATGCTCAACGTTAAAGACTGAAAGATTTACTCCTGAAATCAGGAACAGGGCCAGGAAGCTGGCCTTCATCACCGTTACTCAATAGTGTACTGGAAGTTCTACCCAGAATCTTGAGGAAAGAAATAAAAGGCATCCATGGGTGAATGGAAAAATTAAAACCGGGTCTCTTCACAGAACATAGGTCACATCATCTTATATATAAAACTACCTATAATCAGCAAAGAAATTATTTGAGCTAATCAACTAATTAATAAGCAAAGTTACAGAACAAAATATCAATTCATGAAAATCTATCTTATATGCATACGCTGGCAAAAAATAATCTGAAAAAGAATTTATGAGAACAATTCCAGTTTTAATAATGTCAACATCAATATTTAGGAGTATATCTAATCAAGGTACAAGACTTGTTTTTATGTATGTAAAGTTGTATGTTTGAAATTACTGGAAAGTCAATTACTTTTCAAAACATCATGTATGTCAACAGCATGCCAGAAAAGCAGAGAAAACATCAAACTTCCATATAGAAGCCAAGCCTTACCCAGATCCAGTTCACCCAAAGTCCACATGTCATTTAGAGGCACTGTGGGAAGGTTATATTAGGAGCCGCTGTCCTCCGTGTTGTGGACGACCTGGATATGGTAGAAACAGTGGGATTTTTGAATTCCAATTTTCCACTTCATTCCACAAAAAAACTATTAGAACTAATAAATCAATTCAGTAAAGTTGCAAAATCAATACACAGAAATCAGTTGCCTTTCTAGACACTAATAACGAACCATCAGAAAGAGAAAGAAAGCAACCCTATTTACAACTGCATCAAAAAGAACAAAATACCTGGGAATAAAGTCAGCCAAGGAGGTGAAAGACCTGCACACTGAAAACTTTAAGACATTGATGAAGACATTGCAAAACACACCAAGAAATGGAAAGATATCCTGTTCTCATGGAATGGAACAATTAATATTGTTAAAATATCCATGCTACCCAAAGCAGTGGACACAGTGAATGCAATCCCTCCCAAAATTCCATGGTATTTTCCCCCCAAATAGAGCAAATCCTCCTAATATCTGTGGGGAACCACAAAGGACCCCAAATAGCCAAAGAAACCCTGAAAAAAGAGAACGGGCTGGAGGCATCTCCCTCCCTGACGTCACACTCTGCTGAGAAGCTACAGGCACCAAAACAGTGTGGAACTGGCTCAAAACGGGCACAGGGACCAGAGGAACAGGACAGAGAGACCAGAATTCAACCCACACGGACGGGGTCGGTGAATTTATGACACAGGGACCAAGGACACACCAAGGAGCACGACACTCCCCACGATAAATGGTGCTGGGAAAACTGGACGCCCCATAACTCACGCTGGCTACCCTGCACACAAACCTGACCAAACACCCAGCTTTCCACGCCAAGCCCTCCCTCGCTCACACGAAGACGGACCCCCTCAACGGTCAGTCGCCCACAGGAAGCTTCTCCCCACTTTTCCTCACCGTCTCTTCACCTTTTCCTCAGGCATCACCTGGGTCCTCAGGAACCCTAGTTCCCTAGTCAGCGTGGACGCAGCCCCACTTTGTCCTGAAGCCGAAACCGAAGTGAGTCCTAAGGAGACGGAGACCGAGCTCCTCTCAGCAGAGACGCTGAGCCGGGCGTCCTACCCGAAGGCCCCCGCCCCCGACCCCGCGCCTGAGGCGGCTCAACTCCTCTCAGCTGCCCTCACAATCGAGTTCCATGGAACGAGCATGCGCTGTGGGTCAGAGAGGCGAACTCGGCGCCACCCTGTGGTCAGTGCAGGAAGTGCAGGCCGCGCCTCCCTCACAGGTCACTGGGGGCAGTGTGCCCTACTGACAGGACTGCTGAATCCATTCAACTGGAAATTCAAACTGAAATGGAGTCTCTATCCCAAAAGTTTTCTAAAAGTAGTTAAGGAACAATTAATTGGAAACCATTTGGAATGAAGGGAATGTAGATGCAAACTTTACAACTTATACCAAATTCACTCAAAGTTATTCAGAGGCAAATTTTATTTTAGTTTATAATTTATGTTTGGCTGCGTTGGGTCTTCGTTGCTGCATGTGGGCTTCCTCTAGTTGCGTCGAGCGGGGCTACTCTTCGTTGCGGTGCACGGGCTTCTCATTGCGGTGGCTTCTCTTGTGGGCGAGCACGGGCTCTAGGCGTGCAGGCTTCAGTAGTTGTGCCGTGCAGGCTTGGTTGCTCTGCGGCATGTGGGATCTTCCCGGACCAGGGCTCGAGCCTGTGTCCCCTGCATTGGCAGGCGGACTCTTAACCACTGCGTCACCAGGGAAGTCCCCACAGACAAACTTTAAATACAAAACTATTCAAGGGGCTTCCCTGGTGGCGCAGTGGTTGAGAATCTGCCTGCTAATGCAGGGGACACGGGTTCGAGCCCTGGTCTGGGAAGATCCCACATGCCGCGGAGCAACTAGGCCCGTGAGCCACAACTCCTGAGCCTGCGCGTCTGGAGCCTGTGCTCCGCAACAAGAGAGGCCGCGATAGTGAGAGGCCCGCGCACCGCGATGAAGAGGGGCCCCCGCTTGCCACAACTAGAGAAAGCCTTCGCACAGAAACGAAGACCCAACACAGCCAAAAATAAATTAATTAATTAATCAATTAAGAAGAAAAGCTGTCTCTCAAATTTAACTTCCAGAATATATTCAGGAAAAACGCATACGCCCTTTTTGGCCAACCAAAGAAGCGGCCAATGCAAATCAACACTACAAAGAGGTATCACTTCGAATCAGAAAAAAGGACCATCCTCACAAAGGGTAAAAACCAGATATGCAGGACAAGGAGAGGAGAAAAGGGAGCCTCGTTACGCTGAAGGGGGGAATGTAAATTGCCAACGGCCACTCTGGAGAAGTGTGCTGTGTTTCCTAAAACATCTAAAAAACAGAGCTACAAAGCATAGGGCGCTTCCACTCATGGGCCTATATGTTGGAAAATCCAAAAATCCACAGGACGCAGGCACCCCGTTTACTGCTGCTATGTTTACAACAGCCTCGACTTGGGTACAACTTCATAGTCCTTGGAAGGAAAAAATGGTGAAAGAAAATTTGATACTTAAGCACAACGGAATATTACTCAGCCCTGAAATCAATGAAATGAGGCCAGTTGCAGCGACTCAGGGGGACTTATGTATGGTCATTGAGAGTGAAATAAGTTAGACAGCAAGAGAAACTTATCATAAGATATCACTTATAAAAGGAATCTAAAAATCGCCAACCGTGAACTGAATTACAAACAGAACACCATCACACATTTACAAAACACACTTATGGCTGCTTAAGGGGAAGAGTGTGGTGCGTTGATGCATAAACCAGGAGGTTGAAATTGGCACAGATACCGTTCCATACGCCAATAATGTAATCGCCAAGACATACTCATTGTTCAAGGAACTGGACTCAGCACACTCTATTCACAGAAAAAACATATATCTGACTACTAGAAACTAGAAAAGAATTTATTGATGTCTCTCTGTAAGTGACTCAAGTGGATGTACAGCACCAAGAAACACAACATTGCAAATCAGCTACACCCCATTATAAAAATTAATTATAAAAAGAGAAAGACAGTGAGAGAGAGAGAGGAATTCTTACAAAATTCAATCAGGGGCTGTGAGGCAACTGGACTGACCACATCTACACTCACAGCTGAATGGGACGTAAGGCTGGACACCCTAACCCTAAACCCTAACCCTAACCCAACCCTAACCCTACCTTAACCCTAACCCTAACCCAACACTAACCCTAACCCTAAACCTAAACCCTAACCCTAACCCCTAACCCTAACCCAACCCTAAGCATAACCCTAACCCTAACCCCTAGCCGTAGCCCTAGCCCTAACCCTGACCCTAACCCCTAACCCTTAACCCCAACCCTAACCAAGTTCACAAGTAAACTTCTCGCCCACCTGGAGAGAGTGATTTAATTTGAAAGAGTAAAGACACAATCAGCTCAGTAATTGGCCACGGGGGCTGGAGGGGCCAAGGCTAACCTGAGCTGGAGGAACGTGGGTGCCTGCCTGGATGCTCAGAGGCCAAGGGCTGTCCTGAGACCTGCTTGGACACCCGTGCAGATGGAACAAACGATCCGCCCAGTCCCAAGAGGGCCCCACCAGCCCTCACGAACGCAACACCAGACTTCCCTGGTGGCGCAGTGGTTAAGAATCCACCTGCCAATGCAGGGGACACGGGTTTGAGCCCTGGTCCGGGAAGATCCCACATGCTGTGGAGCAACTAAGCCCGTGCACCACAACTACTGAGCCTGCGCTCTAGAACCCGCGAGCCCCAACTGCTGAAGCCCACGCGCTTAGAGCCTGTGCCCTGCAACAAGAGAAGCCACCGCAATGAGAAGCCCCCACTCGCCGCAACTAGAGAAAGCCTCCGGGCAGCAATGCAGACCCAACACAGCCCAAAATTAATTAATTAATTAATTAATTAAGAAAAAAAAAAAGGCAGCACCTGGGGGCTGGCAGACTGAGGCACCAAGTCTTACATCACGTCTACTTAGTATCCTGCATGTCAGGGCCATGCTGGACCTGGGGCTGCCCAGACAGAGTGGGGCCTGCATCACCCTTCCCAGGAGGGAGGGTGGAGGGAAACCCTGCATGACCTCTGAGGCCCTAAGAACCCTTGACTAAGGCTGAGCTCAATTTGAAACAGTGGGTGACCAGAGCAGACATTTCATTCGTCTATCAATGAGAATCCAGCACTGGAGGAGCAGAAAACAATGGCCTCGCTCAACCTTGACGCTAATCCTGACATGGACCCTAACCCTAAACTCTGATCCTGACCCTAAGCCCTGACCTAACCTTAGCCTAACCCGTACCCTAAACCTGTACCTTACCCTAACCCATGCTCTACCCGTATCCTACCTGTACCCCAATTCTAACCCATACCCTAACACCCACTCTAACACAGAACCCTAACACCCTGAGACCAAAACCATAAACCTTAACCAATAAGCAAAACCATAACCATAACCAAACCATAAAATACATTCATTAACCATACCCATAAATAACTCATTAACCATAAAACTTAAACCATAACAGCAACCATAAACCGTACACAGCCCCAACCCTCACACCAGCCCCAGCCCTAATGCTAACCCTCCAAACCACTTCCACCAAGCCAAGTCTAATCAGATTATACAAATACATCTTGAAAAAGAAAACTGGGGAATACTCTGGTGGCCCAGTGGTTAGGACTCTGTGCTTTCACTGCCAAGGGCTCGGGTTCGATCCCTGACTGGGGAACTAAGATCCCACAAGCCATGGGATGTGGCCAAAGTAAATAAATAATTAAAATGAAATAAAACCACTATTTTAAAAAAGATTTTAAAAATAAAGGAAAAAAACAAGAAAACTACCCCAGTACAACTTATAAATATGAATGTAAAAATCTATCACACAATAACAGCAACATGAAACCAACAGAACTTTAAATGGATAATGCCATAAGCCAAGTATCTCTACACCAGGAATTTCAGGTTGCTCAACATATGAAAAGTAAGCAATGTATTCAACCACAATAACGGTGTGAAGTAAAAACACATAATCATATCAATTAATGCAAAAAATCTACAATGAAAGTCCAGTGTTATTTCATGAAAAACACTCAAGAAAGCAGGAGTAAAAGGAAAGTTGTTCAATATGGAAAAGAGTAGTACAAAAAGCCACAGCAAACATCATGCTCAACGTTAAAGACTGAAAGATTTACTCCTGAAATCAGGAACAGGGCCAGGAAGCTGGCCTTCATCACCGTTACTCAATAGTGTACTGGAAGTTCTACCCAGAATCTTGAGGAAAGAAATAAAAGGCATCCATGGGTGAATGGAAAAATTAAAACCGGGTCTCTTCACAGAACATAGGTCACATCATCTTATATATAAAACTACCTATAATCAGCAAAGAAATTATTTGAGCTAATCAACTAATTAATAAGCAAAGTTACAGAACAAAATATCAATTCATGAAAATCTATCTTATATGCATACGCTGGCAAAAAATAATCTGAAAAAGAATTTATGAGAACAATTCCAGTTTTAATAATGTCAACATCAATATTTAGGAGTATATCTAATCAAGGTACAAGACTTGTTTTTATGTATGTAAAGTTGTATGTTTGAAATTACTGGAAAGTCAATTACTTTTCAAAACATCATGTATGTCAACAGCATGCCAGAAAAGCAGAGAAAACATCAAACTTCCATATAGAAGCCAAGCCTTACCCAGATCCAGTTCACCCAAAGTCCACATGTCATTTAGAGGCACTGTGGGAAGGTTATATTAGGAGCCGCTGTCCTCCGTGTTGTGGACGACCTGGATATGGTAGAAACAGTGGGATTTTTGAATTCCAATTTTCCACTTCATTCCACAAAAAAACTATTAGAACTAATAAATCAATTCAGTAAAGTTGCAAAATCAATACACAGAAATCAGTTGCCTTTCTAGACACTAATAACGAACCATCAGAAAGAGAAAGAAAGCAACCCTATTTACAACTGCATCAAAAAGAACAAAATACCTGGGAATAAAGTCAGCCAAGGAGGTGAAAGACCTGCACACTGAAAACTTTAAGACATTGATGAAGACATTGCAAAACACACCAAGAAATGGAAAGATATCCTGTTCTCATGGAATGGAACAATTAATATTGTTAAAATATCCATGCTACCCAAAGCAGTGGACACAGTGAATGCAATCCCTCCCAAAATTCCATGGTATTTTCCCCCCAAATAGAGCAAATCCTCCTAATATCTGTGGGGAACCACAAAGGACCCCAAATAGCCAAAGAAACCCTGAAAAAAGAGAACGGGCTGGAGGCATCTCCCTCCCTGACGTCACACTCTGCTGAGAAGCTACAGGCACCAAAACAGTGTGGAACTGGCTCAAAACGGGCACAGGGACCAGAGGAACAGGACAGAGAGACCAGAATTCAACCCACACGGACGGGGTCGGTGAATTTATGACACAGGGACCAAGGACACACCAAGGAGCACGACACTCCCCACGATAAATGGTGCTGGGAAAACTGGACGCCCCATAACTCACGCTGGCTACCCCGCACACAAACCTGACCAAACACCCAGCTTTCCACGCCAAGCCCTCCCTCGCTCACACGAAGACGGACCCCCTCAACGGTCAGTCGCCCACAGGAAGCTTCTCCCCACTTTTCCTCACCGTCTCTTCACCTTTTCCTCAGGCATCACCTGGGTCCTCAGGAACCCTAGTTCCCTAGTCAGCGTGGACGCAGCCCCACTTTGTCCTGAAGCCGAAACCGAAGTGAGTCCTAAGGAGACGGAGACCGAGCTCCTCTCAGCAGAGACGCTGAGCCGGGCGTCCTACCCGAAGGCCCCCGCCCCCGACCCCGCGCCTGAGGCGGCTCAACTCCTCTCAGCTGCCCTCACAATCGAGTTCCATGGAACGAGCATGCGCTGTGGGTCAGAGAGGCGAACTCGGCGCCACCCTGTGGTCAGTGCAGGAAGTGCAGGCCGCGCCTCCCTCACAGGTCACTGGGGGCAGTGTGCCCTACTGACAGGACTGCTGAATCCATTCAACTGGAAATTCAAACTGAAATGGAGTCTCTATCCCAAAAGTTTTCTAAAAGTAGTTAAGGAACAATTAATTGGAAACCATTTGGAATGAAGGGAATGTAGATGCAAACTTTACAACTTATACCAAATTCACTCAAAGTTATTCAGAGGCAAATTTTATTTTAGTTTATAATTTATGTTTGGCTGCGTTGGGTCTTCGTTGCTGCATGTGGGCTTTCTCTAGTTGCGTCGAGCGGGGCTACTCTTCGTTGCGGTGCACGGGCTTCTCATTGCGGGGGCTTCTCTTGTGGGCGAGCACGGGCTCTAGGCGCGCAGGCTTCAGTAGTTGTGCCGTGCAGGCTTGGTTGCTCTGCGGCATGTGGGATCTTCCCGGACCAGGGCTCGAGCCCGTGTCCCCTGCATTGGCAGGCGGACTCTTAACCACTGCGTCACCAGGGAAGTCCCCACAGACAAACTTTAAATACAAAACTATTCAAGGGGCTTCCCTGGTGGCGCAGTGGTTGAGAATCTGCCTGCTAATGCAGGGGACACGGGTTCGAGCCCTGGTCTGGGAAGATCCCACATGCCGTGGAGCAACTAGGCCCGTGAGCCACAACTCCTGAACCTGCGTGTCTGGAGCCTGTGCTCGGCAACAAGAGAGGCCGCGATAGTGAGAGGCCCGCGCACCGCGATGAAGAGTGGCCCCCGCTTGCCACAACTAGAGAAAGCCTTCGCACAGAAACGAAGACCCAACACAGCCAAAAATAAATAAATTAATTAATCAATTAAAAAGGAAAGCTGTCTCTCAAATTTAACTTCCAGAATATATTCAGGAAAAACGCATACGCCCTTTTTGGCCAACCAAAGAAGCGGGCAATGCAAATCAACACTACAAAGAGGTATCACTTCGAATCAGAAAAAAGGACCATCCTCACAAAGGGTAAAAACCAGATATGCAGGACAAGGAGAGGAGAAAAGGGAGCCTCGTTACGCTGAAGGGGGGAAGGTAAATTGCCAACGGCCACTCTGGAGAAGTGTGCTGTGTTTCCTAAAACATCTAAAAAACAGAGCTACAAAGCATAGGGCGCTTCCACTCATGGGCCTATATGTTGGAAAATCCAAAAATCCACAGGACGCAGGCACCCCGTTTACTGCTGCTATGTTTACAACAGCCTCGACTTGGGTACAACTTCATAGTCCTTGGAAGGAAAAAACGGTGAAAGAAAATTTGATACTTAAGCACAACGGAATATTACTCAGCCCTGAAATCAATGAAATGAGGCCAGTTGCAGCGACTCCGGGGGACTTATGTATGGTCATTGAGAGTGAAATAAGTTAGACAGCAAGAGAAACTTATCATAAGATATCACTTATAAAGGGAATCTAAAAATCGCCAACCGTGAACTGAATTACAAACAGAACACCATCACACATTTACAAAACACACTTACGGCTGCTTAAGGGGAAAAGTGTGGTGCGGTGATGCATAAACCAGGAGGTTGAAATTGGCACAGATACCGTTCCATACGCCAATAATGTAATCGCCAAGACATACTCATGGTTCAAGGAACTGGACTCAGCACACTCTATTCACAGAAAAAACATATATCTGACTACTAGAAACTAGAAAAGAATTTATTGATGTCTCTCTGTAAGTGACTCAGGTGGATGTACAGCACCAAGAAACACAACATTGCAAATCAGCTACACCCCATTATAAAAATTAATTATAAAAAGAGAAGGACAGTGAGAGAGAGAGGAATTCTTACAAAATTCAAACAGGGGCTGTGAGGCAACTGGACTGACCACATCTACACTCACAGATGAATGGGACGTAAGGCTGGACACCCTAAACCTAAACCCTAACCCTACCTTAACCCTAACCCTAACCCAACACTAACCCTAACCCTAAACCTAAACCCTAACCCTAACCCCTAACCCTAACCCAACCCTAAGCCTAACCCTAACCCCTAGCCCTAGCCCTAGCCCTAACCCTGACCCTAACCCCTAACCCTTAACCCCTAACCCTAACCAAGTTCACAAGTAAACTTCTCGCCCACCTGGAGAGAGCGATTTAATTTGAAAGAGTAAAGACACAATCAGCTCAGTAATTGGCCACGGGGGCTGGAGGGGCCAAGGCTAACCTGAGCTGGAGGAACGTGGGTGCCTGCCTGGATGCTCAGAGGCCAAGGGCTGTCCTGAGACCTGCTTGGACACCCGTGCAGATGGAACAAAGGATCCGTCCAGTCCCAAGAGGGCCCCACCAGCCCTCACGAACGCAACACCAGACTTCCCTGGTGGCGCGGTGGTTAAGAATCCACCTGCCAATGCAGGGGACACGGGTTTGAGCCCTGGTCCGGGAAGATCCCACATGCTGTGGAGCAACTAAGCCCGTGCACCACAACTACTGAGCCTGCGCTCTAGAACCCGCGAGCCCCGACTGCTGAAGCCCACGCGCTTAGAGCCTGTGCTCTGCAACAAGAGAAGCCACCGCAATGAGAAGCCCCCACTCGCCGCAACTAGAGAAAGCCTCCGGGCAGCAATGCAGACCCAACACAGCCCAAAATTAATTAATTAATTAATTAATTAATTAAGAAAAAAAAAAAGGCAGCACCTGGGGGCTGGCAGACTGAGGCACCAAGTCTTACATCACGTCTAGTTAGTATCCTGCATGTCAGGGCCATGCTGGACCTGGGGCTGCCCAGACAGAGTGGGGCCTGCATCACCCTTCCCAGGAGGGAGGGTGGAGGGAAACCCTGCATGACCTCTGAGGCCCTAAGAACCCTTGACTAAGGCTGAGCTCAATTTGAAACAGTGGGTGAGCAGAGCAGACATTTCATTCATCTATCAATGAGAATCCAGCACTGGAGGAGCAGAAAACAACGGCCTCGCTCAACCTTGACGCTAATCCTGACATGGACCCTAACCCTAAACTCTGATCCTGACCCTAAGCCCTGACCTAACCTTAGCCTAACCCGTACCCTAAACCTGTACCTTACCCTAACCCATGCTCTACCCGTATCCTACCTGTACCCCAATTCTAACCCATACCCTAACACCCACTCTAACACAGAACCCTAACACCCTGAGACCAAAACCATAAACCTTAAAACCAATAAGCAAAACCATAACCATAACCAAACCATAAAATATAGTCATTAACCATACCCATAAATAACTCATTAACCATAAAACTTAAACCATAACAGCAACCATAAACCATACACAGCCCCAACCCTCACACCAGCCCCAGCCCTAATGCTAACCCTCCAAACCACTTACACCAAGCCAAGTCTAATCAGATTATACAAATACATCTTGAAAAAGAAAACCGGGGAATACTCTGGTGGCCCAGTGGTTAGGACTCTGTGCTTTCACTGCCAAGGGCTCGGGTTCGATCCCTGACTGGGGAACTAAGATCCCACAAGCCATGGGATGTGGCCAAAGTAAATAAATAATTAAAATGAAAGAAAACCACTATTTTAAAAAAGATTTTAAAAATAAAGGAAAAAAACAAGAAAACTACCCCAGTACAACTTATAAATAGGAATGTAAAAATCTATCACACAATAATAGCAACATGAAACCAACAGAACTTTAAATGGATAATGCCATAAGCAAGTATCTCTACACCAGGAATTTCAGGTTGCTCAACATATGAAAAGTAAGCAATGTATTCAACCACAATAATGGTGTGAAGTAAAAACACATAATCATATCAATTAATGCAAAAAATCTACAATGAAAATCCAGTGTTATTTCATGACAAACACTCAAGAAAGCAGGAATAAAAGGAAATGTGTTCAATATGGAAAAGAGTAGTACAAAAAGCCACAGCAAACATCATGCTCAACGTTAAAGACTGAAAGATTTACTCCTGAAATCAGGAACAGGGCCAGGAAGCTGGCCTTCATCACCGTTACTCAATAGTGTACTGGAAGTTCTACCCAGAATCTTGAGGAAAGAAAGAAAAGGCAGCCATGGGTGAATGGAAAAATTAAAACCGTGTCTCTTCACAGAACATAGGTCACATCATCTTATATATAAAACTACCTATAATCAGCAAAGAAATTATTTGAGCTAATCAACTAATTAATAAGCAAAGTTACAGAACAAAACATCAATTCATGAAAATCTATCTTATATGCATACGCTGGCAAAAAATAATCTGAAAAAGAATTTATGAGAACAATTCCATTTTTAATAATGTCAACATCAATATTTAGGAGTATATTTAATCAAGGTACAAGACTTGTTTTTATGTATGTAAAGTTGTATGTTTGAAATTACTGGAAAGTCAATTACTTTTCAAAACATCATGTATGTCAACAGCATGCCAGAAAAGCAGAGAAAACATCAAACTTCCATATAGAAGCCAAGCCTTACCCAGATCCAGTTCACCCAAAGTCCACATGTCATTTAGAGGCACTGTGGGAAGGTTATATTAGGAGCCGCTGTCCTCCGTGTTGTGGACGACCTGGATATGGCAGAAACAGTGGGATTTTTGAATTCCAATTTTCCACTTCATTCCACAAAAAAACTATTAGAACTAATAAATCAATTCAGTAAAGTTGCAAAATCAATACACAGAAATCAGTTGCCTTTCTAAACACTAATAACGAACCATCAGAAAGAGAAAGAAAGCAACCCTATTTACAACTGCATCCAAAAGAACAAAATACCTGGGAATAAAGTCAGCCAAGGAGGTGAAAGACCTGCACACTGAAAACTTTAAGACATTGATGAAGACATTGCAAAACACACCAATAAATGGAAAGATATCCTGTTCTCATGGAATGGAACAATTAATATTGTTAAAATATCCATGCTACCCAAAGCAGTGGACACAGTGAATGCAATCCCTCCCAAAATTCCATGGTATTTTCCCCCAAAATGGAGCTAATCCTCCTAATATCTGTGGGGAACCACAAAGGACCCCAAATAGCCAAAGAAACCCTGAAAAAAGAGAACGGGCTGGAGGCATCTCCCTCCCTGACGTCACACTCTGCTGAGAAGCTACAGGCACCAAAACAGTGTGGAACTGGCTCAAAACGGGCACAGGGACCAGAGGAACAGGACAGAGAGACCAGAATTCAACCCACACAGACGGGGTCGGTGAATTTATGACACAGGGACCAAGGACACACCAAGGAGCACGACACTCCCCACGATAAATGGTGCTGGGAAAACTGGACGCCCCATAACTCACGCTGGCTACCCTGCACACAAACCTGACCAAACACCCAGCTTTCCACGCCAAGCCCTCCCTCGCTCACACGAAGACGGACCCCCTCAACGGTCAGTCGCCCACAGGAAGCTTCTCCCCACTTTTCCTCACCATCTCTTCACCTTTTCCTCAGGCATCACCTGGGTCCTCAGGAAACCTAGTTCCCTAGTCAGCGTGGACGCAGCCCCACTTTGTCCTGAAGCCGAAACCCCAGCGAGTCCTAAGGAGACGGAGACCAAGCTCCTCTCAGCAGAGACGCTGAGCCGGGCGTCCTACCCGAAGGCCCCCGCCCCCGCCCCCGCGCCTGAGGCGGCTCAACTCCTCTCAGCTGCCCTCACAATCGAGTTCCATGGAACGAGCATGCGCTGTGGGTCAGAGAGGCGAACTCGGCGCCACCCCGTGGTCAGTGCAGGAAGTGCAGGCCGCGCCTCCCTCACAGGTCACTGGAGGCAGCGTGCCCTACTGACAGGACTGCTGAATCCATTCAACTGGAAATTCAAACTAAAATGGAGTCTCTATCCCAAAAGTTTTCTAAAAGTAGTTAAGGAACAATTAATTGGAAACCATTTGGAATGAAGTGAATGTAGATGCAAACTTTACAACTTATACCAAATTCACTCAAAGTCATTCAGAGGCAAATTTTATTTTAGTTTATAATTTATGTTTGGCTGCGTTGGGTCTTCGTTGCTGCATGTGGGCTTTCTCTAGTTGCGTCGAGCGGGGCTACTCTTCGTTGCGGTGCACGGGCTTCTCATTGCGGGGGCTTCTCTTGTGGGCGAGCACGGGCTCTAGGCGCGCAGGCTTCAGTAGTTGTGCCGTGCAGGCTTGGTTGCTCTGCGGCATGTGGGATCTTCCCGGACCAGGGCTCGAGCCCGTGTCCCCTGCATTGGCAGGCGGACTCTTAACCACTGCGTCACCAGGGAAGTCCCCACAGACAAACTTTAAATACAAAACTATTCAAGGGGCTTCCCTGGTGGCGCAGTGGTTGAGAATCTGCCTGCTAATGCAGGGGACACGGGTTCGAGCCCTGGTCTGGGAAGATCCCACATGCCGTGGAGCAACTAGGCCCGTGAGCCACAACTACTGAGCCTGCGCGTCTGGAGCCTGTGCTCCGCAACAAGAGAGGCCGCGATAGTGAGAGGCCCGCCCACCGCGATGAAGAGTGGCCCCCGCTTGCCACAACTAGAGAAAGCCTTCGCACAGAAACGAAGACCCAACACAGCCAAAAATAAATTAATTAATTAATCAATTAAAAAGAAAAGCTGTCTCTCAAATTTAACTTCCAGAATATATTCAGGAAAAACGCATACGCCCTTTTTGGCCAACCAAAGAAGCGGGCAATGCAAATCAACACTACAAAGAGGTATCACTTCGAATCAGAAAAAAGGACCATCCTCACAAAGGGTAAAAACCAGATATGCAGGACAAGGAGAGGAGAAAAGGGAGCCTCGTTACGCTGAAGGGGGGAAGGTAAATTGCCAACGGCCACTCTGGAGAAGTGTGCTGTGTTTCCTAAAACATCTAAAAAACAGAGCTACAAAGCATAGGGCGCTTCCACTCATGGGCCTATATGTTGGAAAATCCAAAAATCCACAGGACGCAGGCACCCCGTTTACTGCTGCTATGTTTACAACAGCCTCGACTTGGGTACAACTTCATAGTCCTTGGAAGGAAAAAACGGTGAAAGAAAATTTGATACTTAAGCACAACGGAATATTACTCAGCCCTGAAATCAATGAAATGAGGCCAGTTGCAGCGACTCCGGGGGACTTATGTATGGTCATTGAGAGTGAAATAAGTTAGACAGCAAGAGAAACTTATCATAAGATATCACTTATAAAGGGAATCTAAAAATCGCCAACCGTGAACTGAATTACAAACAGAACACCATCACACATTTACAAAACACACTTACGGCTGCTTAAGGGGAAAAGTGTGGTGCGGTGATGCATAAACCAGGAGGTTGAAATTGGCACAGATACCGTTCCATACGCCAATAATGTAATCGCCAAGACATACTCATGGTTCAAGGAACTGGATTCAGCACACTCTATTCACAGAAAAAACATATATCTGACTACTAGAAACTAGAAAAGAATTTATTGATGTCTCTCTGTAAGTGACTCAGGTGGATGTACAGCACCAAGAAACACAACATTGCAAATCAGCTACACCCCATTACAAAAATTAATTATAAAAAGAGAAGGACAGTGAGAGAGAGAGGAATTCTTACAAAATTCAAACAGGGGCTGTGAGGCAACTGGACTGACCACATCTACACTCACAGATGAATGGGACGTAAGGCTGGACACCCTAAACCTAAACCCTAACCCTACCTTAACCCTAACCCTAACCCAACACTAACCCTAACCCTAAACCTAAACCCTAACCCTAACCCCTAACCCTAACCCAACCCTAAGCCTAACCCTAACCCCTAGCCCTAGCCCTAGCCCTAACCCTGACCCTAACCCCTAACCCTTAACCCCTAACCCCTAACCCTAACCAAGTTCACAAGTAAACTTCTCGCCCACCTGGAGAGAGCGATTTAATTTGAAAGAGTAAAGACACAATCAGCTCAGTAATTGGCCACGGGGGCTGGAGGGGCCAAGGCTAACCTGAGCTGGAGGAACGTGGGTGCCTGCCTGGATGCTCAGAGGCCAAGGGCTGTCCTGAGACCTGCTTGGACACCCATGCAGATGGAACAAAGGATCCGTCCAGTCCCAAGAGGGCCCCACCAGCCCTCACGAACGCAACACCAGACTTCCCTGGTGGCGCGGTGGTTAAGAATCCACCTGCCAATGCAGGGGACACGGGTTTGAGCCCTGGTCCGGGAAGATCCCACATGCTGTGGAGCAACTAAGCCCGTGCACCACAACTACTGAGCCTGCGCTCTAGAACCCGCGAGCCCCGACTGCTGAAGCCCACGCGCTTAGAGCCTGTGCTCTGCAACAAGAGAAGCCACCGCAATGAGAAGCCCCCACTCGCCGCAACTAGAGAAAGCCTCCGGGCAGCAATGCAGACCCAACACAGCCCAAAATTAATTAATTAATTAATTAAGAAAAAAAAAAAGGCAGCACCTGGGGGCTGGCAGACTGAGGCACCAAGTCTTACATCACGTCTAGTTAGTATCCTGCATGTCAGGGCCATGCTGGACCTGGGGCTGCCCAGACAGAGTGGGGCCTGCATCACCCTTCCCAGGAGGGAGGGTGGAGGGAAACCCTGCATGACCTCTGAGGCCCTAAGAACCCTTGACTAAGGCTGAGCTCAATTTGAAACAGTGGGTGAGCAGAGCAGACATTTCATTCATCTATCAATGAGAATCCAGCACTGGAGGAGCAGAAAACAACGGCCTCGCTCAACCTTGACGCTAATCCTGACATGGACCCTAACCCTAAACTCTGATCCTGACCCTAAGCCCTGACCTAACCTTAGCCTAACCCGTACCCTAAACCTGTACCTTACCCTAACCCATGCTCTACCCGTATCCTACCTGTACCCCAATTCTAACCCATACCCTAACACCCACTCTAACACAGAACCCTAACACCCTGAGACCAAAACCATAAACCTTAAAACCAATAAGCAAAACCATAACCATAACCAAACCATAAAATATAGTCATTAACCATACCCATAAATAACTCATTAACCATAAAACTTAAACCATAACAGCAACCATAAACCATACACAGCCCCAACCCTCACACCAGCCCCAGCCCTAATGCTAACCCTCCAAACCACTTACACCAAGCCAAGTCTAATCAGATTATACAAATACATCTTGAAAAAGAAAACCGGGGAATACTCTGGTGGCCCAGTGGTTAGGACTCTGTGCTTTCACTGCCAAGGGCTCGGGTTCGATCCCTGACTGGGGAACTAAGATCCCACAAGCCATGGGATGTGGCCAAAGTAAATAAATAATTAAAATGAAAGAAAACCACTATTTTAAAAAAGATTTTAAAAATAAAGGAAAAAAACAAGAAAACTACCCCAGTACAACTTATAAATAGGAATGTAAAAATCTATCACACAATAATAGCAACATGAAACCAACAGAACTTTAAATGGATAATGCCATAAGCAAGTATCTCTACACCAGGAATTTCAGGTTGCTCAACATATGAAAAGTAAGCAATGTATTCAACCACAATAATGGTGTGAAGTAAAAACACATAATCATATCAATTAATGCAAAAAATCTACAATGAAAATCCAGTGTTATTTCATGACAAACACTCAAGAAAGCAGGAATAAAAGGAAATGTGTTCAATATGGAAAAGAGTAGTACAAAAAGCCACAGCAAACATCATGCTCAACGTTAAAGACTGAAAGATTTACTCCTGAAATCAGGAACAGGGCCAGGAAGCTGGCCTTCATCACCGTTACTCAATAGTGTACTGGAAGTTCTACCCAGAATCTTGAGGAAAGAAAGAAAAGGCAGCCATGGGTGAATGGAAAAATTAAAACCGTGTCTCTTCACAGAACATAGGTCACATCATCTTATATATAAAACTACCTATAATCAGCAAAGAAATTATTTGAGCTAATCAACTAATTAATAAGCAAAGTTACAGAACAAAACATCAATTCATGAAAATCTATCTTATATGCATACGCTGGCAAAAAATAATCTGAAAAAGAATTTATGAGAACAATTCCATTTTTAATAATGTCAACATCAATATTTAGGAGTATATTTAATCAAGGTACAAGACTTGTTTTTATGTATGTAAAGTTGTATGTTTGAAATTACTGGAAAGTCAATTACTTTTCAAAACATCATGTATGTCAACAGCATGCCAGAAAAGCAGAGAAAACATCAAACTTCCATATAGAAGCCAAGCCTTACCCAGATCCAGTTCACCCAAAGTCCACATGTCATTTAGAGGCACTGTGGGAAGGTTATATTAGGAGCCGCTGTCCTCCGTGTTGTGGACGACCTGGATATGGCAGAAACAGTGGGATTTTTGAATTCCAATTTTCCACTTCATTCCACAAAAAAACTATTAGAACTAATAAATCAATTCAGTAAAGTTGCAAAATCAATACACAGAAATCAGTTGCCTTTCTAAACACTAATAACGAACCATCAGAAAGAGAAAGAAAGCAACCCTATTTACAACTGCATCCAAAAGAACAAAATACCTGGGAATAAAGTCAGCCAAGGAGGTGAAAGACCTGCACACTGAAAACTTTAAGACATTGATGAAGACATTGCAAAACACACCAATAAATGGAAAGATATCCTGTTCTCATGGAATGGAACAATTAATATTGTTAAAATATCCATGCTACCCAAAGCAGTGGACACAGTGAATGCAATCCCTCCCAAAATTCCATGGTATTTTCCCCCAAAATGGAGCTAATCCTCCTAATATCTGTGGGGAACCACAAAGGACCCCAAATAGCCAAAGAAACCCTGAAAAAAGAGAACGGGCTGGAGGCATCTCCCTCCCTGACGTCACACTCTGCTGAGAAGCTACAGGCACCAAAACAGTGTGGAACTGGCTCAAAACGGGCACAGGGACCAGAGGAACAGGACAGAGAGACCAGAATTCAACCCACACAGACGGGGTCGGTGAATTTATGACACAGGGACCAAGGACACACCAAGGAGCACGACACTCCCCACGATAAATGGTGCTGGGAAAACTGGACGCCCCATAACTCACGCTGGCTACCCTGCACACAAACCTGACCAAACACCCAGCTTTCCACGCCAAGCCCTCCCTCGCTCACACGAAGACGGACCCCCTCAACGGTCAGTCGCCCACAGGAAGCTTCTCCCCACTTTTCCTCACCGTCTCTTCACCTTTTCCTCAGGCATCACCTGGGTCCTCAGGAAACCTAGTTCCCTAGTCAGCGTGGACGCAGCCCCACTTTGTCCTGAAGCCGAAACCCCAGCGAGTCCTAAGGAGACGGAGACCGAGCTCCTCTCAGCAGAGACGCTGAGCCGGGCGTCCTACCCGAAGGCCCCCGCCCCCGCCCCCGCGCCTGAGGCGGCTCAACTCCTCTCAGCTGCCCTCACAATCGAGTTCCATGGAACGAGCATGCGCTGTGGGTCAGAGAGGCGAACTCGGCGCCACCCCGTGGTCAGTGCAGGAAGTGCAGGCCGCGCCTCCCTCACAGGTCACTGGAGGCAGCGTGCCCTACTGACAGGACTGCTGAATCCATTCAACTGGAAATTCAAACTAAAATGGAGTCTCTATCCCAAAAGTTTTCTAAAAGTAGTTAAGGAACAATTAATTGGAAACCATTTGGAATGAAGTGAATGTAGATGCAAACTTTACAACTTATACCAAATTCACTCAAAGTCATTCAGAGGCAAATTTTATTTTAGTTTATAATTTATGTTTGGCTGCGTTGGGTCTTCGTTGCTGCATGTGGGCTTTCTCTAGTTGCGTCGAGCGGGGCTACTCTTCGTTGCGGTGCACGGGCTTCTCATTGCGGGGGCTTCTCTTGTGGGCGAGCACGGGCTCTAGGCGCGCAGGCTTCAGTAGTTGTGCCGTGCAGGCTTGGTTGCTCTGCGGCATGTGGGATCTTCCCGGACCAGGGCTCGAGCCCGTGTCCCCTGCATTGGCAGGCGGACTCTTAACCACTGCGTCACCAGGGAAGTCCCCACAGACAAACTTTAAATACAAAACTATTCAAGGGGCTTCCCTGGTGGCGCAGTGGTTGAGAATCTGCCTGCTAATGCAGGGGACACGGGTTCGAGCCCTGGTCTGGGAAGATCCCACATGCCGTGGAGCAACTAGGCCCGTGAGCCACAACTACTGAGCCTGCGCGTCTGGAGCCTGTGCTCCGCAACAAGAGAGGCCGCGATAGTGAGAGGCCCGCCCACCGCGATGAAGAGTGGCCCCCGCTTGCCACAACTAGAGAAAGCCTTCGCACAGAAACGAAGACCCAACACAGCCAAAAATAAATTAATTAATTAATCAATTAAAAAGAAAAGCTGTCTCTCAAATTTAACTTCCAGAATATATTCAGGAAAAACGCATACGCCCTTTTTGGCCAACCAAAGAAGCGGGCAATGCAAATCAACACTACAAAGAGGTATCACTTCGAATCAGAAAAAAGGACCATCCTCACAAAGGGTAAAAACCAGATATGCAGGACAAGGAGAGGAGAAAAGGGAGCCTCGTTACGCTGAAGGGGGGAAGGTAAATTGCCAACGGCCACTCTGGAGAAGTGTGCTGTGTTTCCTAAAACATCTAAAAAACAGAGCTACAAAGCATAGGGCACTTCCACTCATGGGCCTATATATTGGAAAATCCAAAAATCCACAGGATGCAGGCACCCCGTTTACTGCTGCTATGTTTACAACAGCCTCGACTTGGGTACAACTTCATAGTCCTTGGAAGGAAAAAACGGTGAAAGAAAATTTGATACTTAAGCACAACGGAATATTACTCAGCCCTGAAATCAATGAAATGAGGCCAGTTGCAGCGACTCCGGGGGACTTATGTATGGTCATTGAGAGTGAAATAAGTTAGACAGCAAGAGAAACTTATCATAAGATATCACTTATAAAGGGAATCTAAAAATCGCCAACCGTGAACTGAATTACAAACAGAACACCATCACACATTTACAAAACACACTTACGGCTGCTTAAGGGGAAAAGTGTGGTGCGGTGATGCATAAACCAGGAGGTTGAAATTGGCACAGATACCGTTCCATACGCCAATAATGTAATCGCCAAGACATACTCATGGTTCAAGGAACTGGATTCAGCACACTCTATTCACAGAAAAAACATATATCTGACTACTAGAAACTAGAAAAGAATTTATTGATGTCTCTCTGTAAGTGACTCAGGTGGATGTACAGCACCAAGAAACACAACATTGCAAATCAGCTACACCCCATTACAAAAATTAATTATAAAAAGAGAAGGACAGTGAGAGAGAGAGGAATTCTTACAAAATTCAAACAGGGGCTGTGAGGCAACTGGACTGACCACATCTACACTCACAGATGAATGGGACGTAAGGCTGGACACCCTAAACCTAAACCCTAACCCTACCTTAACCCTAACCCTAACCCAACACTAACCCTAACCCTAAACCTAAACCCTAACCCTAACCCCTAACCCTAACCCAACCCTAAGCCTAACCCTAACCCCTAGCCCTAGCCCTAGCCCTAACCCTGACCCTAACCCCTAACCCTTAACCCCTAACCCCTAACCCTAACCAAGTTCACAAGTAAACTTCTCGCCCACCTGGAGAGAGCGATTTAATTTGAAAGAGTAAAGACACAATCAGCTCAGTAATTGGCCACGGGGGCTGGAGGGGCCAAGGCTAACCTGAGCTGGAGGAACGTGGGTGCCTGCCTGGATGCTCAGAGGCCAAGGGCTGTCCTGAGACCTGCTTGGACACCCATGCAGATGGAACAAAGGATCCGTCCAGTCCCAAGAGGGCCCCACCAGCCCTCACGAACGCAACACCAGACTTCCCTGGTGGCGCGGTGGTTAAGAATCCACCTGCCAATGCAGGGGACACGGGTTTGAGCCCTGGTCCGGGAAGATCCCACATGCTGTGGAGCAACTAAGCCCGTGCACCACAACTACTGAGCCTGCGCTCTAGAACCCGCGAGCCCCGACTGCTGAAGCCCACGCGCTTAGAGCCTGTGCTCTGCAACAAGAGAAGCCACCGCAATGAGAAGCCCCCACTCGCCGCAACTAGAGAAAGCCTCCGGGCAGCAATGCAGACCCAACACAGCCCAAAATTAATTAATTAATTAATTAAGAAAAAAAAAAAAGGCAGCACCTGGGGGCTGGCAGACTGAGGCACCAAGTCTTACATCACGTCTAGTTAGTATCCTGCATGTCAGGGCCATGCTGGACCTGGGGCTGCCCAGACAGAGTGGGGCCTGCATCACCCTTCCCAGGAGGGAGGGTGGAGGGAAACCCTGCATGACCTCTGAGGCCCTAAGAACCCTTGACTAAGGCTGAGCTCAATTTGAAACAGTGGGTGAGCAGAGCAGACATTTCATTCATCTATCAATGAGAATCCAGCACTGGAGGAGCAGAAAACAACGGCCTCGCTCAACCTTGACGCTAATCCTGACATGGACCCTAACCCTAAACTCTGATCCTGACCCTAAGCCCTGACCTAACCTTAGCCTAACCCGTACCCTAAACCTGTACCTTACCCTAACCCATGCTCTACCCGTATCCTACCTGTACCCCAATTCTAACCCATACCCTAACACCCACTCTAACACAGAACCCTAACACCCTGAGACCAAAACCATAAACCTTAAAACCAATAAGCAAAACCATAACCATAACCAAACCATAAAATATAGTCATTAACCATACCCATAAATAACTCATTAACCATAAAACTTAAACCATAACAGCAACCATAAACCATACACAGCCCCAACCCTCACACCAGCCCCAGCCCTAATGCTAACCCTCCAAACCACTTACACCAAGCCAAGTCTAATCAGATTATACAAATACATCTTGAAAAAGAAAACCGGGGAATACTCTGGTGGCCCAGTGGTTAGGACTCTGTGCTTTCACTGCCAAGGGCTCGGGTTCGATCCCTGACTGGGGAACTAAGATCCCACAAGCCATGGGATGTGGCCAAAGTAAATAAATAATTAAAATGAAAGAAAACCACTATTTTAAAAAAGATTTTAAAAATAAAGGAAAAAAACAAGAAAACTACCCCAGTACAACTTATAAATAGGAATGTAAAAATCTATCACACAATAATAGCAACATGAAACCAACAGAACTTTAAATGGATAATGCCATAAGCAAGTATCTCTACACCAGGAATTTCAGGTTGCTCAACATATGAAAAGTAAGCAATGTATTCAACCACAATAATGGTGTGAAGTAAAAACACATAATCATATCAATTAATGCAAAAAATCTACAATGAAAATCCAGTGTTATTTCATGACAAACACTCAAGAAAGCAGGAATAAAAGGAAATGTGTTCAATATGGAAAAGAGTAGTACAAAAAGCCACAGCAAACATCATGCTCAACGTTAAAGACTGAAAGATTTACTCCTGAAATCAGGAACAGGGCCAGGAAGCTGGCCTTCATCACCGTTACTCAATAGTGTACTGGAAGTTCTACCCAGAATCTTGAGGAAAGAAAGAAAAGGCAGCCATGGGTGAATGGAAAAATTAAAACCGTGTCTCTTCACAGAACATAGGTCACATCATCTTATATATAAAACTACCTATAATCAGCAAAGAAATTATTTGAGCTAATCAACTAATTAATAAGCAAAGTTACAGAACAAAACATCAATTCATGAAAATCTATCTTATATGCATACGCTGGCAAAAAATAATCTGAAAAAGAATTTATGAGAACAATTCCATTTTTAATAATGTCAACATCAATATTTAGGAGTATATTTAATCAAGGTACAAGACTTGTTTTTATGTATGTAAAGTTGTATGTTTGAAATTACTGGAAAGTCAATTACTTTTCAAAACATCATGTATGTCAACAGCATGCCAGAAAAGCAGAGAAAACATCAAACTTCCATATAGAAGCCAAGCCTTACCCAGATCCAGTTCACCCAAAGTCCACATGTCATTTAGAGGCACTGTGGGAAGGTTATATTAGGAGCCGCTGTCCTCCGTGTTGTGGACGACCTGGATATGGCAGAAACAGTGGGATTTTTGAATTCCAATTTTCCACTTCATTCCACAAAAAAACTATTAGAACTAATAAATCAATTCAGTAAAGTTGCAAAATCAATACACAGAAATCAGTTGCCTTTCTAAACACTAATAACGAACCATCAGAAAGAGAAAGAAAGCAACCCTATTTACAACTGCATCCAAAAGAACAAAATACCTGGGAATAAAGTCAGCCAAGGAGGTGAAAGACCTGCACACTGAAAACTTTAAGACATTGATGAAGACATTGCAAAACACACCAATAAATGGAAAGATATCCTGTTCTCATGGAATGGAACAATTAATATTGTTAAAATATCCATGCTACCCAAAGCAGTGGACACAGTGAATGCAATCCCTCCCAAAATTCCATGGTATTTTCCCCCAAAATGGAGCTAATCCTCCTAATATCTGTGGGGAACCACAAAGGACCCCAAATAGCCAAAGAAACCCTGAAAAAAGAGAACGGGCTGGAGGCATCTCCCTCCCTGACGTCACACTCTGCTGAGAAGCTACAGGCACCAAAACAGTGTGGAACTGGCTCAAAACGGGCACAGGGACCAGAGGAACAGGACAGAGAGACCAGAATTCAACCCACACAGACGGGGTCGGTGAATTTATGACACAGGGACCAAGGACACACCAAGGAGCACGACACTCCCCACGATAAATGGTGCTGGGAAAACTGGACGCCCCATAACTCACGCTGGCTACCCTGCACACAAACCTGACCAAACACCCAGCTTTCCACGCCAAGCCCTCCCTCGCTCACACGAAGACGGACCCCCTCAACGGTCAGTCGCCCACAGGAAGCTTCTCCCCACTTTTCCTCACCGTCTCTTCACCTTTTCCTCAGGCATCACCTGGGTCCTCAGGAAACCTAGTTCCCTAGTCAGCGTGGACGCAGCCCCACTTTGTCCTGAAGCCGAAACCCCAGCGAGTCCTAAGGAGACGGAGACCGAGCTCCTCTCAGCAGAGACGCTGAGCCGGGCGTCCTACCCGAAGGCCCCCGCCCCCGCCCCCGCGCCTGAGGCGGCTCAACTCCTCTCAGCTGCCCTCACAATCGAGTTCCATGGAACGAGCATGCGCTGTGGGTCAGAGAGGCGAACTCGGCGCCACCCCGTGGTCAGTGCAGGAAGTGCAGGCCGCGCCTCCCTCACAGGTCACTGGAGGCAGCGTGCCCTACTGACAGGACTGCTGAATCCATTCAACTGGAAATTCAAACTAAAATGGAGTCTCTATCCCAAAAGTTTTCTAAAAGTAGTTAAGGAACAATTAATTGGAAACCATTTGGAATGAAGTGAATGTAGATGCAAACTTTACAACTTATACCAAATTCACTCAAAGTCATTCAGAGGCAAATTTTATTTTAGTTTATAATTTATGTTTGGCTGCGTTGGGTCTTCGTTGCTGCATGTGGGCTTTCTCTAGTTGCGTCGAGCGGGGCTACTCTTCGTTGCGGTGCACGGGCTTCTCATTGCGGGGGCTTCTCTTGTGGGCGAGCACGGGCTCTAGGCGCGCAGGCTTCAGTAGTTGTGCCGTGCAGGCTTGGTTGCTCTGCGGCATGTGGGATCTTCCCGGACCAGGGCTCGAGCCCGTGTCCCCTGCATTGGCAGGCGGACTCTTAACCACTGCGTCACCAGGGAAGTCCCCACAGACAAACTTTAAATACAAAACTATTCAAGGGGCTTCCCTGGTGGCGCAGTGGTTGAGAATCTGCCTGCTAATGCAGGGGACACGGGTTCGAGCCCTGGTCTGGGAAGATCCCACATGCCGTGGAGCAACTAGGCCCGTGAGCCACAACTACTGAGCCTGCGCGTCTGGAGCCTGTGCTCCGCAACAAGAGAGGCCGCGATAGTGAGAGGCCCGCCCACCGCGATGAAGAGTGGCCCCCGCTTGCCACAACTAGAGAAAGCCTTCGCACAGAAACGAAGACCCAACACAGCCAAAAATAAATTAATTAATTAATCAATTAAAAAGAAAAGCTGTCTCTCAAATTTAACTTCCAGAATATATTCAGGAAAAACGCATACGCCCTTTTTGGCCAACCAAAGAAGCGGGCAATGCAAATCAACACTACAAAGAGGTATCACTTCGAATCAGAAAAAAGGACCATCCTCACAAAGGGTAAAAACCAGATATGCAGGACAAGGAGAGGAGAAAAGGGAGCCTCGTTACGCTGAAGGGGGGAAGGTAAATTGCCAACGGCCACTCTGGAGAAGTGTGCTGTGTTTCCTAAAACATCTAAAAAACAGAGCTACAAAGCATAGGGCACTTCCACTCATGGGCCTATATATTGGAAAATCCAAAAATCCACAGGATGCAGGCACCCCGTTTACTGCTGCTATGTTTACAACAGCCTCGACTTGGGTACAACTTCATAGTCCTTGGAAGGAAAAAACGGTGAAAGAAAATTTGATACTTAAGCACAACGGAATATTACTCAGCCCTGAAATCAATGAAATGAGGCCAGTTGCAGCGACTCCGGGGGACTTATGTATGGTCATTGAGAGTGAAATAAGTTAGACAGCAAGAGAAACTTATCATAAGATATCACTTATAAAGGGAATCTAAAAATCGCCAACCGTGAACTGAATTACAAACAGAACACCATCACACATTTACAAAACACACTTACGGCTGCTTAAGGGGAAAAGTGTGGTGCGGTGATGCATAAACCAGGAGGTTGAAATTGGCACAGATACCGTTCCATACGCCAATAATGTAATCGCCAAGACATACTCATGGTTCAAGGAACTGGATTCAGCACACTCTATTCACAGAAAAAACATATATCTGACTACTAGAAACTAGAAAAGAATTTATTGATGTCTCTCTGTAAGTGACTCAG